>NC_140173.1:104051949-104151949 GCF_963971535.1 Notolepis coatsorum | reverse complement strand
TACAATGTACAATATACAAATACAACCATATAACACAAAGCTAAATATAAACTCACCCGTTTTCCCTGGCCCCCGAGCGAATTACCACGAATGAAAATAGACCCAATCCACGCTGTACCGCGCATGCGCAGTGGCCAACGTTGCTCCCCGGACGATGTATTACGACAAAGCATAACAACTATCATAAACGCCTTGTTCCAACATAACACACTGCCACGACATTCATCACGTTCTCTAACCCTCCCCAAACATCATTCTCAAAACTCGAAACGTAACATATGTCGCCCGCAAACGCCACACAACAACGGCACGCAAGCTAACTAGCTTAGCCAGCTCTAATGCGACGTTCAAGGCCCTCACGGGAGCCGTGCCTTTCAAGATCCGTTCATCCACGCAATTCGCTCAGTACCAATCAAAGCATAAACAACTCACACAAGCTTACAATACCCAACCACTCTAACAGAAAATAATTTTTAAAACATTCACACCAACCAACGCCGCACACATAGTCCAACACGAATCCTTTCTCCTACCTATTCCGCCTCACTTCATAGCACCGCAAACGTTACACACTCTCCACAACACCATGACGTCATCAAGCAGCGACTTCTTAATATCATACACTATCGCTACCGCATCAATAATAACCCTCAAAACGGCCACAATCTCTCCACCCTACGTCTCGATTCGCTTCTTACCTGCAATCGCCGCCACAGTGTTTAATCAATTCTCTCATAACGCCATCGTAACGTCCCCAGTTTCACCGCGGACTTTTCCACAGAGCTAAGCTAGCTAGCCCCAACCACCAGTAGGACTCGCCTCAAACCTATGTTCGTTGGTCATTAAAATATCATAACAAAACAACAATAAGCTCCTACGTTTCGCCAATCATTCCTAACCACAGCCATAGTCCCCCATACAATTCCTAACCATAGCCATAGTCCCCCATACAACCATTAAGTACTTATCAGTCATTTCGACCGAATTGTTTTTGTATCACAGCGAACGTAATCGAATCAACAGGCCGGTTTCGCTCAAGATTAAAAAGGACCCCCCGATCCGTTCGATACTATGCCTAAGGACGACATATATACCTTCATTTAAATTAGGCCGATTGGTCCCTGACTTCAGTTCGTCCATCCGAGCCTTCTTGAACACGCCGGCACCCTTATCTTCTATTAATTACTACGTTTTAATCCTGCAATCGCACAGACCCCCTGCGCTGATCATGCCAGGTTCCACTCATCTTTACCATACCTGACTTGCAAGTTCTGAATAGTAACAGAGCTCTTCTTTACATTGAGCCCGACGCATTTATGCCCATACTGTCCTCACTCACGGTCCCTGTCCCGCTTATCTGTGACTATAAGCAGGGTCATAATGCTCATCGGACACAGCTCTCTTTCCATTTCAGAACAATCAAATCTCCCCAACTTACCCGCGCCCCCTTCCTGAGAATAATTTTAGGGCAATTATATACTCAGACCGCGCCCCTGTCGTACACACCAGATAACCGTGCTTCCTAGCCAGAAAAGCCTTTTATCTGCCGTCATGCGACGCCACCATTACATCATGATCAGATAGTCTGTGCGCCACCAATACGCAATCCCATTACATGCCGTCTCTTCTTGGTGCAACCCCCCCGTATAGTTCATAAAGTATATTCCATACGAGTCCCAACTCAACCCCCGTGGCCCGCATAGGCCGGGACCGGCCTCCTGTGTCTGAACAAACACACAAACATAAAAAGCCCACGTTTGCATGTTTACTGCACAACAAGCGCGATCTTCATACCTCCGGACATCCTAACCTAGGTCACCGCTCCCCCATCCCTGCATGCAAAAGCCATATTCACCGTGGGTCCCAACAAGTGGCGTACACAACCAACCTTCATCCTGTCCCTCTCTCCTTCATTCAGACAACAAGCCCCTCGTCTCTAACTTCAAACGCAGCAACACCCAGCTCTTTGCCCCGTACGTCCCCAACACACAGTAAGGTCCAGATTTGTTATGACAAGACCCTACCGCACCTTTTCAGGGGGAGACACAATAGGGTGGGAAGAACGGCACCATTTCTGTGGTAAATTCCCACAGAACTTCTACAATAATTTGAGGTTATTGTAGTACAGTACAAATGAGATTGATTATCTGGAAGGAGGAGAAAGGGATCATACTTGATAGAATTGTTGATCTCCTCATCTGACTTAAGCAGATGAGGAATAAACGTGTACGCCAGACAAACCAGAACTGTAGTTCAACTCAGCTGATTTATTTGAGCCAGGGCCAAGAGTGAATAAAAGGTTGCCTTTCACATACAAAGGATTTATCAGAAAACATTAACATGGCTGCTGTGTACAGGAATCAACAAGGTTTGCATCTCAAACCCCAACATGTACATAAAACAGTCACTCGTCAACATAATTTGAACATACATAGTTTACTGTAGGCCCCTTTTTATATGAGTAAGCCTGGTTTCTAAGATAAGTATCTTTACATTCTATTTTAACCAACCATGGGTCCATGATTTACTCACATAAAAAGCAGCACAGTCTCTCTGGTGGAAGGAGCGGTGGAGCCCAACAGACCCCTGGGGTCGGTCTGGTCTGAGGGCTCCCGAATTACCAATTTGTCTCCTCCTATATACTACAATTTCTAGCCAATAATAGAATTCAGTTCACTATTACAGTTGATCCAATCATGCGTCTCCTGTGGGCGCTTTCCTGTGGGGGCTGGCAGCCCCCACCTCCGGGCCGTGGCGACGCGATGGGACAGAGACAGAGGGGGCCCGTCGGTGGCCCCCGTCGGTGTGGTCCCCCGCTGAGCACAGAGGGTTTCTGCTGGTGGCCCCCGTCCGTGTGGTCGCTGTGTTGGGTCTTGTCTCACGAGGGGGGGCTGGCATGATGTCCTCTGGTGGGGGGGTGTGAATACTCTTTGACCTTTTGGGCCTTTACCATACAGTACTAATCTGGTCACATTAGGTGTGACCTTTATCTATCCAACTGTCCCTGCGTCTCATTCCTCATTTAGCCCTGCAACCACTTCTGCTAAACAGTATACAAGGTTATTTATGAAATTCAACTCAATATTTACCACATGTTGTTTATCATTCATGAAATGCAATGCATATATTTTATAGAAATATTTGTATCGATCACGTTGTATGCCTATGCATTTTTATAATAATGTATATATATATATCGCTTCAATTTCACACAATTACTGTATACATCTCTCAGCATACTAATATTACATATAGACATTTTCAAGGTAAATCAAAATGTCTATATGAAAAGCATCAATTTAGCAAAACTGTGCATACGCTTCACATTACATAAATTGGGGGGGGGGGGCATCATCATGATTGCATATAAATTATTCCAAGTGCATAATGTCACATACTGTACACACACCAACTTAGTGGTGTTTATCATTCATGAAATGCAATGCATATAGTATATATAGGGATATTTGTATCGATCACGTTGTATGCCTATATGCATTTTTATAATAATGTATATATATATATCGCTTCAATTTCACACAATTACTGTATACATATCTCAGCATACTAATATTACATATAGACATTTTCAAGGTAAATCAAAATGTCTATATGAAAAGCAGCAATTTAGCAAAACTGTGCATACGCTTCACATTCCATAAATTGGGGGGGGGGGGGGGGGGGGGGGGGCATCATCATGATTGCATATAAATTATTCCAAGTGCATAATGTCACATACTGTACACACACCAACTTAGTGGTGTTTATCATTCATGAAATGCAATGCATATAGTATATATAGGGATATTTGTATCGATCACGTTGTATGCCTATATATATGCATTTTTATAATAATGTATATATATATATCGCTTCAATTTCACACAATTACTGTATACATATCTCAGCATACTAATATTACATATAGAAATGTTCAAGGTAAATCAAAATGTCTATATGAAAAGCAGCAATTTAGCAAAACTGTGCATACACTTCACATTCCATAAATTGGGGGGGGGGGCATCATCATGATTGCATATAAATTATTCCAAGTGCATAATGTCACATACTGCACACACACCAACTTAGTGGTGTTTATCATTCATGAAATGCAATGCATAAGTATATATAGGGATATTTGTATCGATCACGTTGTATGCCTATATGCATTTTTATAATAATGTATATATATATCGCTTCAATTTCACACAATTACTGTATACATATCTCAGCATACTAATATTACATATAGACATTTTCAAGGTAAATCAAAATGTCTATATGAAAAGCAGCAATTTAGCAAAACTGTGCATACGCTTCACATTCCATAAATTGGGGGGGGGGGGGGGCATCATCATGATTGCATATAAATTATTCCAAGTGCATAATGTCACATACTGTACACACACCAACTTAGTGGTGTTTATCATTCATGAAATGCAATGCATATAGTATATAGGGATATTTGTATCGATCACATTGTATGCCTATATGCATTTTTATAATAATGTATATATATATATCGCTTCAATTTCACACAATTACTGTATACATATCTCAGCATACTAATATGTCTTCAGCTGTTCGTGATGAATTTACCTGCATATCATGGTGTAGTCGTCCACAGGTATTCTGACACTACATGTAAACCGCCCCCCCCCCCCCCCCCCCCCCTTCCCATGCTGCTATGATGCCTGAATTTTCCCCAAGGGGATCAATAAAGGAATATCTTATCTTATTTTTGCATTGCATTATAATGTATTCTGTATATTCTAATCTAAGACACACAAGTTATAAAAATCATTGCATTATAATGTATTATGTATATAATAAACACTTGACACTTGATGGAGTGAAAGAAATGTCTTTACTTCAGATAACGTCGCATGTAAAGAACACTCGTCTTGACCTGGAAATATATATATATATATAAATTAGCAAAAACAACATACAATATATTACATTAGCAAGTGCAACATGTGTTCAACCGATACTCAGCACACATGTTGTAAAAAAACATTGCATTATAATGTATTATGTATATAATAAACACTTGATGGAGTGGAAGAAATGTCTTTACTTCAGATAACGTCACATGTAAAGAACGTTTTGACCTGGAAATATATATATATAAATTAGCAAAAACAACATACACTATATAACCAGTAAGTAATGTACCATTAGCTTGTGTGCATTGCATTAGCAAGTGCACCATGTGTTCAACCGATACTCTGCACACATGTTGTAAAAAAAACATTGCATAATAATGTTCTGTATATACACACTTGACACTTGAAGTGTACAAGATGTATTCACCATTGGGTACACCATGTAAAGTGCATTCATTTTGACCCGAAAATATATAAATTAGCAAAAACGACATAAAATATATAACCATTAGCTTGTGTGCACCATGTGTTCACACATGCTATAAAAAAGCATTGCATACTAATGTCTTCTGTATGAAGTGGACATTATATATATCTTCACTTCAGATGAACCACCATTGGGTGTGTGCATCAGCACACATGTAAAGTGCATTCACATGCTATAAAAAAAGCATTGCTTAAATAATGAACTGTGTATAACACTTGCCACTTGAAGTGGACAATATGTATTCACTTCAGGTAAGGCACTATTTGGTACAACATGTAAAGTGCATTGTTTTGACCTGGACATATATAAAGTAGCAAAAACAACATACAATGTGTAACCACCATGCATGCACGATTAGCTTAGCTTGTGTGCACCATGTGTTCATATAAAGTACATTCATTTTCGACCTGGCAAAATGGCCGATGCACATATGTACATGTAAAGTATGTTTAGTGTTGACCTGACAAAATGGCAGATAACCATTATGTTTGTGCATCAGAACACATATGTACATGTAAAGATCATGTGTTCAACCCATACTCGGCACACTATAAACACTTGACACTTGAAGTGTAAAAGATGTATTCACTTTAGATAAAGCACCATTTTGGTACACCATGTAAAGTGCATTCACATGCTATAAAAAAGCATTGCATAATAATTAACTGTATATAACACTTGCCACTTGAAGTGGACAATATGTGTTCACTTCAGGTAAAGCACTATTTGGTACAACATGTAAAGTGCATTGTTTTGACCTGGACATATATAACGTAGCAAAAACAACATACAATGTGTAACCACCATGCATGCACAATTAGCTTAGCTTGTGTGCACCATGTGTTCATATATTCAAGTACATTCATTTTCGACCTGGCAAAATGGCCGATGCACATATGTACATGTAAAGTATGTTTAGTGTTGACCTGACAAAATGGCAGATAACCATTATGTTTGTGCATCAGAACACATATGTACATGTAAAGTGTGTTAGTTAGTAAAGTGAGCCATATGTACTCTGTGACACTCTGTGAAAATGATCAGCAGCTAACACCAGGACACTGATGAACGGCATTGACAAGCGAGACCAACATTGCTACTCTGAAAGTGGACCAAGAATAGTGTTTCAAATATATCCATGTGCACAGTAAATTTCGCAGAGTAAATTTTACTCAAACTGAGTCCATTTGAGCCCGGGCGTACTTTGTACAGTTCATCAGCCTTGTCTGCCGTCTCGTTGTTGCTAAAATGTAGGAACCTCCAAATGATCTGGTATCTATTGCGTGACATTGTGTTGGAGAAATGGGCGCAATGGAAACATTTTAGAGTTGACCAGTACAGTTTGAGTAAAATGTACTCAGTTTGAGTAAAATGTACTCAGCGAAATTTACTGTGTGCCAACACCTTTGTTCTGTACAACCAGTAATACCTATATTGTGAAATACTTACACTATTTACAAGACACTATACAATATACTACATACCCTCAATACCCCTACGCTCTGCATCGTCTGGCCGCCTCAGACACACATTGTTACTCAGCTGATAGAGTTGTGCCCGTCCTGATGACTTGTCGTACAGAACCTGTAAGTCACTTTGGATAAAAGCTTCAGCTAAATGACTAAATGTATACACTCATATATCATAACACATACTACGGGGAAGTACGCATCCATCCATATATATATATTTCATGGAGAGTGTTTCCACTCTTAGCACACAAAGAGAGCTTATGCTAGCGATAATGCTCAGCTAGCATAATCTTTGAGCAGTATGATCTGGTTTCCCGCCTAATGCCTTTTTTCTTACATAACCGGCACTCTCTCGTGGGATGTGTCTTCTTTGGGGTGGGTGGGTACTTCAGCATAACATGTAATTTTAGCTGGCCATCCAACCTGCAGTGCGGATCTGTCTTTGGGGCCCTGTAAGCTCCCCCCCCACCTCACACCCCCCACCCCCCCACCGTCGGCACCTGCCTCTGCCTCATCTGCCTCACCTGCGGCACCTGCGGCACCGGCCACTGTCTGATCTGCATCTGCTGCATCTGCCTCATCACACAAGTCAGCGACTATGCCGATTTGGAACTGCATGAGTGACTTGTGCGGTCCTGTTGGCTGTCTGGCTCTGTACAGAACATAGGCATTGGCCATGGCTATTTGAATCAAATAGACTACGAACTTATTGGTCCACTTTGCAGTCTTCCTAATGAACGGATAGTATGCGATATGTTGATCTAACTTGTCCACCCCTTTCATAGACAAATTATATGCAAGCACGCAGTCTGGCTTCATGACCGTTACCTGCTCCTTTGAACCCTTCTGCCAGATGCGTGTTTCCATTAGAGTGCCCTGGTGAAAGCTGGTGATCATTTTGACAATCCGCTTGTCTCTCCAGGCGAGAACCATGACCCGTTTGTTGTGCAGGGCCATGGTCTCGCCCACCAACAGCTCAACATTGGTTACATACTTTACCTGCTCCGGTTCTCCCCGGTGCTTCCTCAAGGTGTCCAATGTGTCCAATGTGTTCCTGAGGAAGGAGGGAAGGAAGGAAGAACTAGAACTTGTTTCCCACTTCAAATTCCTTGGGGTCATCTTGGACTCAAACCTGACCTTTAAGAAACACATAAAGAAAGTGAGGAACACCATCAACTTCAACATTTCCAACTTCAAACAAATACGGCCCTCCCTAACACTTGAAGCCGCAAAGACATACCTACACTGTATGGTCTTCTCTCACATTGAATATTTCCTTCTAAACTGGTCATTTACTGGGGCCACAGCCATGAAACCCATAGAACAACTCTACAACAGAGCATTGAAGGTATATGACAGGAAACAGTACTCATACCACCACTGTAAAATCCTGGATAAGCATCAAATTTTAAATTTTGAAAACCTCAGACGTTATAAAAGTTCCTGCTTTGTATATAAATGCCTGCACAGATTAGCCCCTCCCCCTCTCAAGGAGTTTATCCACGAGAAAAGGAACACTGGATTAGCCACTAGATCAAACACCAGAGGGGATTGTGAGGTCCATTTTAGAAAGACCGCCTTCAGCAAAAATTGTCTATCGATAAAGGGAAGTGGAACATGGAACAGCCTTCCGGTCCCCTTAAGGGAATGTCCCACCCTGTCCACCTTTAAGGGCCAACTCAGGAAATGGCTGTTAGACAGCCAAATATGCACTCATTAGGGATGTTAGTGATGTTGTACTGACTGAATGTCATGTTAGTGTGGTCATGTCAGTGATGTCAGTTTTTATGAATGAACGTTGTATGGTCCGTTTTGTGTTTGTTTTATGTTAGGACTACGGGTGGAAATTAGCCCTGTGCTATTCCCGGCATATTTACGTCCTTATCATGCTGTGATGTTATGCATACACATGTAAATGATGTTCATTCATTTGCATTGTCCTTAATAAACAAATCTTAAAATCTTAAAAGGTGCCACAGACGTGGGTCCTCAACTGTAGGAGTATGTCAGACAGGGATACTGAATTATATAGGTTATCCATAAAAAGACAGTATCCCTGGTTTGCCAAATGTCCTAGGAGCCCAACGACTGTGTCTTTGAGGGGTGCCCAGTCCCCACAAAATGGCCACAGTGCAAAGCAGTAACCAGTGCGAGAATCACAGAGCACATATGACCTGATCCCATATTTGGTGGGCTTCAGGGGGCTGAATACTCAAAATTTTAGTTTGCCACGCCAGGCCAGCATCCCCTCGTCTATGCTAATATTCCGGTCTGGCTGAAATAGCTCCTGGAATCGGTTGACAAGGTAGTCAAGGACCGGGCGTACTTTGTACATTTTATCAGCCTTGTCTACCGTCTCGTTGTTGCTAAAATGTAGGAACCTCCAAATGATCTGGTATCTATTGCGTGACATTGTGTTGGAGAAATGGGCGAAATGGAAACATTTTAGAGTTGACCAGTACATGTAGAGTGCTGGCTTCTGACTGATCCCTGTTAGGAATAGTATTCCTAAAACCGTCCACAACTCCGCAACGGTGACAGGCGTCCACTTGCGTAGCCTGTTACTCACCCTGTTGGGATCAATGATGGCCATTGTTTGTTGGGCGTACAAGTTTGTTTGATGTACAATGCCACCCATGAGTTCGTCGGTGAGGAACAGCCGCAGAAAGGCAAGGGGTTTGGTGGATGTGATGGTGGCCGCATCTTGTAGTGGTCCTGGCTCTGCATCAAAGGTAATTTTGGTTGGCACAAAATTACCTTTGATCCACTCATCCTGGCTCCCACCAGCTCTGCTTTTACGGCATCTGCCCCGGCCTCTGCCACGGCCTCGACCTTTGCCTGTAAATTATGAGAATATTACAATAACTAACTGGTATAATACAATGTACATACTGTAGACACATTCATATAATACATATTTAGAAACTTGTGTGAGTGAATGAGTCAGTGTGAGATAGTGATGCACAACTTACCCCGCTGCTTAGCGTGGAGATCTTCTTCTTCGTCATCCGTCTCTGCCTCAGCAGCTGGGCCTCTCGGGCCTCTCGCTGAAATTACAAGGAACGTCAGCTTTGTCACAATGCATGAGAGAGAGAGAGATATAGAGAGAGCGAGAGATATACACTATACATACCTATCGGAGGTGTGCATGGTCTCCTTGCAGTCCGTGTAGCAACGTCGATATCGGAGTCCTTGTCAGACTCCATGTCGTCTTTCGCCCCTTCCTCCACAGAGTCGGTGTCAGAATCTGCAATAAAAAACAGTAAAGTCAGATTTTTGAGATAGAGAGAGAGAGAGAGGAGAGGACACACACACCATTTAGAGAGAGAGAGAGAGAGAGAGATAGGAGAGGAGAGGAGAGGAGAGACACACACACATGCACACACACACACGCGCACACACACGCACACACACCATGTGGAGACAGAGGGAGAGAGAGAGACAGACAGACAGACATACAGAGAGAGACAGAGACAGAGAGAGAGACTATCTCTCTGTCTCTGTCTCTCTCTGTATGTCTGTCTGTCTGTCTCTCTCTCTCTCTCTCTATCTGTCTCCACATGGTGTGTGTGCGTGTGTGCGTGTGCGTGTGCGTGTGTGTGTGTGTCTCTCCTCTCCTCTCATCTCCTCTCCTCTCCTCTCATCTCATCTCCTCTCCTCTCATCTCATCTCATCTCATCTCATCTCATCTCATCTCATCTCATCTCATCTCATCTCATCTCATCTCATCTCATCTCATCTCATCTCATCTCATCTCATCTCATCTCATCTCTCTCTCTCTCTCTCTCTCTCTCTCTCTCTCTCTCTCTCTCTCTCTCTCTCTCTCTCTCTCAGAGAGAGAGACAGAGAGAGATAGAGAGATATAGAGAGGAGATAACCATTATGTTTGTGCATCAGAACACATATGTACATGTAAAGTGTGTTAGTTAGTAAAGTGAGCCATATGTACTCTGTGAAACTCTGTGAAAATGATCAGCAGCTAACACCAGGACACTGATGAACAGCATTGACAAGCGAGACCAACATTGCTACTCTGAAAGTGGACCAAGAATAGTGTTTCAAATATATCCATGTGCACAGTAAATTTCGCAGAGTAAATTTTACTCAAACTGAGTCCATTTGAGCCCAAATGGACTCAGTCTATGCTAATATTCCGGTCTGGCTGAAATAGCTCCTGGAATCGGTTGACAAGGTAATCTAGGACCGGGCGTACTTTGTACAGTTCATCAGCCTTGTCTGCCGTCTCGTTGTTGCTAAAATGTAGGAACCTCCAAATGATCTGGTATCTATTGCGTGACACTGTGTTGGAGAAATGGGCGCAATGGAAACATTTTAGAGTTGACCAGTACAGTTTGAGTAAAATGTACTCAGTTTGAGTAAAATGTACTCAGCGAAATTTACTGTGTGCCAACACCTTTGTTCTGTACAACCAGTAATACCTATATTGTGAAATACTTACACTATTTACAAGACACTATACAATATACTACACACCCTCAATACCCCTACGCTCTGCATCGTCTGGCCGCCTCAGACACACATTGTTACTCAGCTGATAGAGTTGTGCCCGTCCTGATGACTTGTCGTACAGAACCTGTAAGTCACTTTGGATAAAAGCTTCAGCTAAATGACTAAATGTATACACTCATATATCATAACACATACTACGGGGAAGTACGCATCCATCCATATATATATATTTCATGGAGAGTGTTTCCACTCTTAGCACACAAAGAGAGCTTATGCTAGCGATAATGCTCAGCTAGCATAATCTTTCTTTGTGTGGTAGGGTGTGAAACACTCTTGATGTAGGGGGACTCCACACTTTGAGCAGTATGATCTGGTTTCCTGCCTAATGCCTTTTTTCTTACAGCACCGGCACTCTCTCGTGGGATGCGTCTTCTTTGGGGTGGGTGGGTACTTCAGCATAGCATGTAATTTTAGCTGGCCATCCAACCTGCAGTGCGGATCTGTCTTTGGGGCCCTGGAAGCTCCCCCCCACCTCACACCCCCCACCCCCCCCCACCGTCGGCACCTGCCTCTGCCTCATCTGCCTCACCTGCGGCACCTGCGGCACCTGCGGCACCGGCCACTGTCTGATCTGCATCTGCTGCATCTGCCTCATCACACAAGTCAGCGACTATGCCGATTTGGAACTGCATGAGTGACTTGTGCGGTCATGTTGGCTGTCTGGCTCTGTACAGAACATAGGCATTGGCCATGGCTATTTGAATCAAATAGACTATGAACTTATTGGTCCACTTTGCAGTCTTCCTAATGAACGGATAGTATGCGATATGTTGATCTAACTTGTCCACCCCTTTCATAGACAAATTATATGCAAGCATGCAGTCTGGCTTCATGACCGTTACCTGCTCCTTTGAACCCTTCTGCCAGACGCGTGTTTCCATTAGAGTGCCCTGGTGAAAGCTGGTGATCATTTTGACAATCCGCTTGTCTCTCCAGGCGAGAACCATGACCCGTTTGTTGTGCAGGGCCATGGTCTCGCCCACCAACAGCTCAACATTGGTTACATACTTTACCTGCTCCGGTTCTCCCCGGTGCTTCCTCAAGGTGCCACAGACGTGGGTCCTGAACTGTAGGAGTATGTCAGACAGGGATACTGAATTATATAGGTTATCCATAAAAAGACGGTATCCCTGGTTTGCCAAATGTCCTAGGAGCCCAACGACTGTGTCCTTGAGGGGTGCCCAGTCCCCACAAAATGGCCACAGTGCAAAGCAGTAACCAGTGCGAGAATCACAGAGCACATATGACCTGATCCCATATTTGGTGGGCTTCAGGGGGCTGAATACTCTAAATTTTAGTTTGCCATGCCAGGCCAGCATCCCCTCGTCTATGCTAATATTCCGGTCTGGCTGAAATAGCTCCTGGAATCGGTTGACAAGGTAGTCAAGGACCGGGCGTACTTTGTACATTTTATCAGCCTTGTCTGCCGTCTCGTTGTTGCTAAAATGTAGGAACCTCCAAATGATCTGGTATCTATTGTGTGACATTGTGTTGGAGAAATGGGCACAATGGAAACATTTTAGAGTTGACCAGTACATGTAGAGTGCTGGCTTCTGACTGATCCCCGTTAGGAATAGTATTCCTAAAAACGTCCACAACTCCGCAACGGTGACAGGCGTCCACTTGCGTAGCCTGTTACTCACCCTGTTGGGATCAATGATGGCCATTGTTTGTTGGGCGTACAAGTTTGTTTGATGTACAATGCCACCCATGAGTTCGTCGGTGAGGAACAGCCGCAGAAAGGCAAGGGGTTTGGTGGATGTGATGGTGGCCGCATCTTGTAGTGGTCCTGGCTCTGCAGGTCTATATTTAGTCTGGTTGGCACAAAATTACCTTTGATCCACTCATCCTGGCTCCCACCAGCTCTGCTTTTACGGCCTCTGCCCCGGCCTCTGCCACGGCCTCGACCTTTGCCTGTAAATTATGAGAATATTACAATAACTAACTGGTATAATACAATGTACATACTGTAGACACATTCATATAATACATATTTAGAAACTTGTGTGAGTGAATGAGTCAGTGTGAGATAGTGATGCACAACTTACCCCGCTGCTTAGCGTGGAGATCTTCTTCATCGTCATCCGTCTCTGCCTCAGCAGCTGGGCCTCTCGGGCCTCTCGCTGAAATTACAAGGAACGTCAGCTTTGTCACAATGCATGAGAGAGAGAGAGATATAGAGAGAGCGAGAGATATACACTATACATACCTATCGGAGGTGTGCATGGTCTCCTTGCAGTCCGTGTAGCAACGTCGATATCGGAGTCCTTGTCAGACTCCATGTCGTCTTTCGCCCCTTCCTCCACAGAGTCGGTGTCAGAATCTGCAATAAAAAACAGTAAAGTCAGATTTTTGAGATAGAGAGAGAGAGAGAGAGGAGAGGACACACACACCATTTAGAGAGAGAGAGAGAGAGATAGGAGAGGAGAGACACACACACACGTGCACACACACACACGCGCACACACACGCACACACACCATGTGGAGACAGAGGGAGAGAGAGAGACAGACAGACAGACATACAGAGAGAGACAGAGACAGAGAGAGAGACTATCTCTCTGTCTCTGTCTCTCTCTGTATGTCTGTCTTTCTGTCTCTCTCTCTCTCTCTCTCTCTCTCTATCTGTCTCCACATGGTGTGTGTGCGTGTGTGCGTGTGCGCAGGGCCGCCTCAGGGGGTGTGCGAGAAGTGCGGTCGCACAGGGCCTCGCGGGAAGGGGGGCCTCGCAAAATAATTTTTTTTTTTTTTTTTTTTTTGCGAAGCCCCCCTTCCCGCGAGGCCCTTTTTCATCACAGACCTAAAATCTAGTTTTGCTTATATGCTTATATATTTCACATTAGACACGTTTGTAGAATGTGTCTGACTTGTTCCTGGGTCTGCAGTGACATACTCACTATTGGAGCTCAGGGGCTCTGCAGCAGACATACTATTGGTTTCAACGAAGGGAGTGGTTACTTACATCATGTGTAGTACGCCGGCGTGAGTCAGCTGCGTTTGACTATTTTGCGCGTGCAGCTTTTGACTATTATGCTTAGTTATGCCAGCCAAGACGAAGAGGTCGGTCATTATCAGTCGGTCGGTCACCAAGGAACGTTGACGAAAGGCCTCTCGCTGGCGGGACAAATGGCCGGAGCCTTGTCATGATGCAGTCGGGATATAGCCATGATGATGTCGGCTAGTAGCTAGCTTAGCTAAAGGCTAACTAGCGTTAGCTAACCTAGAGACATGCAGCCAAGATGAAGAGGATGGTCGTTTGGCAGATGAACTTCGTCAACTCCACGCGGTTGTCTCCATCCTCTTGGACGTTTGGTGAGTTTTTAACCTATTCTATTAACTCTATTCTATTCCCGCCGTGGACATCTCTCTCTCACTCTCTCTCTCTCTCTCTCTCTCTCTCTCTCTCTCTCTCTCTCTCTCTCTCTCTCTCTCTCTCTCTCTCTCTCTCTCTCTGGAGCTAAACTGGCCAACTAGCTGTTGTAGTACTACTAGTAGCTAACGGTGTGTGGCCTGGTGTCAGCACCTGTATGTAGCCGCATAGCTTGCTTCTGCGTTAGCTAATGGTTAGCGATAGCCTGGTTGAGCTAACTGTTAGCCAGTTAGCTGTTTAGCTTCGACGTTAGCTGCCGGCTGCGCTTGGCTGGGAACGTTCGTTTGATGCTATCAGTTAGCCTTGAGTTAGCTGTTAGCTTGTGCTACGACCATTGACATTAGCCGTGAGAATAGCAGGGGGTTCTGGCACTCTGACTACGACATCATCTTTGACAGAAGATGTAGTCGGGCCTGCACCATGACAAGGCTCTGGCCATAGCTTATTTTTGTCCCGACAGCGAGAGGCCTTTCGTCAACGTGGAGACCTGTGTTGCGGCCTTTCGCCCTGCGTTCCTTGGTGCAGGTAAGATTAATGAAAATGTCATGACATTACCCCACTCTTCCTTCCTTCCCCTCCCGAATGTTTTGTTAATAACGATGTTTTTTTCCAGGCAAAACATATGTTACTTCACAACATTTGGAGATACGACATGTGCTGTGTGTGAATTCATTTGTTCGTTTGTGTAGCTTGGGTAGCGTTGGGCCGTTGGCCAAAGCTGTGTGTGGCCTGGTGTCAGTAGCCTACCTGGCTAGCCTTTAGCTGTCGGCCATTGGCTCCTTGCTGCTTTGTTTTCTCTGGTATAGACCCTCTTCTCTTTGGATTTAAGTGTTGATCTTTGTCCTTTTGGATCTATGTATATTCATGTTGCCTTTGTGAAGTTATCTTTTCCTTCTGTTTTTTTCTTTCATTAAAAGTTGAATATCCTTTAGGGGGTCATCTTTGCTTATCTCTCTCATACATGCTCTCTCTCTAACACACATGCTCTCTCTCTCTCTCTCTCTCTTTCTAACACACACAGTCTGCCTATGGCGGCCTTTCTCGATGACTAGGCTGTGCTCGCTGAGTCTGTACCTAGTCAAGGATCTTCAGTCACAGTGCTCAGGTATTCTGCCACTGTGTACTCTCTGTTTAGGGCCAAATAGCATTTCAATTTCTTTCCAATGTGTCTCTCTCTCTGTACATTGACTGTAGAACGGGAGCTCTCTCTCGCTCTCTCTCTTGCTATATGTTGACTGTATCATGCCCAGCCTCGGGCAGCGCTATTATTTACGAATATGTTGACTGTATACAAAAAAAAAAAAAAAAATTATATATATAATTTTTTTTTTTTTTTTTTTTTACCTTTTGGGGGGGGGGGGGGGGGGGCTCGCGTTTAAATCTCTCAGAGAGAGAGAGAGACAGAGAGAGATAGAGAGATATAGAGAGGAGATGAGGAGGAGATGAGGGGATCAAAGTGCACATTCCCAACTCCAACAACAAGGTGTATTACACATAAATGCATTGATATAAGGGGGGTGGGGGAAATAAATCACACCTGGCAAAGCTATTGACACAACCCCCACTCAGAGAGAGAGAGAGAGACAGAGAGAGAGACAGAGAGAGAGAGACAGAGAGAGAGAGAGAGAGAGACAGAGAGAGAGAGAGAGAGAGAGAGATAGTGAGAGAGATAGAGAGAGATAGGAGACACACACACACGCGCGCACACGCACACACGCACACACACCATGTGGAGACAGAGAGAGACAGACAGACAGACAGACAGACAGACAGACAGACAGACAGACAGACAGACAGACAGACAGACAGACAGACAGACAGACAGACAGACAGACAGACAGACAGACAGACAGACAGACAGACAGACAGACAGACAGACAGACAGACAGACAGACAGACAGACAGACAGACAGACAGACAGACAGACAGACAGACAGACAGACAGACAGACAGACAGACAGACAGACAGACAGACAGACAGACAGACAGACAGACAGACAGACAGACAGACAGACAGACAGACAGACAGACAGACAGACAGACAGACAGACAGACAGACAGACAGACAGACAGACAGACAGACAGACAGACAGACAGACAGACAGACAGACAGACAGACAGACAGACAGACAGACAGACACAGACAGACAGACAGACAGACATCACACCTGGACATGCCATCATTGAACATGTGCTAACATATATTCAAGGTACATCAACATATATATATATAAGAAGCAGCCATTTGCACCTTGCATAAATCATAAACATCATGTTGTTGTCGTTATTTGCTCTTTCTATATTGTATAATTGCTATGCTGATATATGTACACCGGAACCACATGCAACAACATGCACACATCAACATGCACATCAACGCCATGCACCATGTATGCAGTAACCACACATCAAAGACACATGCAGAACATCAAAGACACAACCAACCCCCGTATCACGGGGTAGAAATCACAAGTGGCTATATGCATTCACAAAATGTTCTAATCAAGGTACATCAACATATATATATATAAGAAGCAGCCATTTGCACCTTGCATAAATCATAAACATCATGTTGTTGTCGTTATTTGCTCTTTCTATATTGTATAATTGCTATGCTGATATATGTACACCGTAACCACACATTCAACAACATGCACATTGACGCCACACAACCAACATGCAGTAACCACACATCAAAGACACATGCAACATCAAAGATACAACAAACCCCCCATATCACGGGGTAGAAATCACACGTGGCTATATGCATTCACAAAATGTTCTAACAATCTAATCAAAATGAATTAAACAATCCATACCCAGTCGACGGTTGTACGGCCATATGTCATCATGTTCTTTCACGTGTTCGTCCACTCTGCCTATAAAGATATATGAAATCACAGTTAGTTGCGTTTCAGCATCAATGGTCATATACAGTACAAACATTCAATCATAGAGTAACTAGGCCATACATCACGTGCATTTCGCTTTACATTACATTGACTAAACACATGCATATATTCACGTTACTGTGTATATACCCCACGTTACAGACGCAATATAGCGACACAATAATAATAATTCATTGATTTTGTATAGCACTTTTCAAAGACCCACAGTCGCTGATAATATGCATACGCTACACATGAATATATTAGCTTGCAATGTATCTACAAACATTCGATCATACGAGATACCTCACGTACATGCATTCACTAAACACATGCATATATTCGCATTACACATGCCTTGAATTGACCATTTATTGGATTGAAATTACCTGGCGTCCACTCGTCAAAATCGTCCACATCAATGTCAACCTCAGACTCGTCCGAGCTGTGCGACGACGATACATGATGAGTCTTAGTAACCCGCTTCCTCGTGGCCCTGACCGGGGGCGGCGAATCGATCGGGCCGGAGGGCCGGCGGCAGCGGCCATGGCCACCGGGGCCGGAGGACTGATCGTGCCGGAGGCCTCACCTGCGGCGGAGGTTCACGGCTTGGGCCAGCGGCAGCTGGTGTTACCGGGGCCTGGGCGAACGGCAGTGTGGTCTGCATATATCTGTCCGGGAGTTTGCCCCTCCTAGACTTCCTCATTCTCCTCATTGTGAATACCTACTCTCAACTAATTAAGCATTACATCACGCGCAGGAGTGGTTTGTGAACAATAAACCATGCCTAGGGGTGGTCGTTAGGCCCGAGGCGCAGCCGAGGGTCGTTAGACCCCCCTAGGCATGGTTTATTGTTCACAAATCACGACTGCAAGTGGTGTAAAGCTTTTATACAACTGCCACATTCATCCAACCTTATTTCTATACAATAAACACACATTAATCGAAGATTTATTGAAAAAACCATCCGCCAGAGAAAGTAGTTCCCACAACTACAAAAAAGACAATTTGCCTCCATGTGGAAGCAGATCGGAAGTGCATCCAACCAACTAACACATCCAACTGTGTATTATTGGAATGATTGAGAGAAGTTGCCTCATGTGGAAGCAGCTTGAAGTGCATCCAACCAACTAACACATCCAACTGTGTATTATTGGAATGATTGATTGAACATTTTATTACCAGATGCAGAATGGGTACAATACAGTACGGCTCAATACACACAATTGTTAAGGGAATGCAGACCTACTTTCCATAGAACTTCATTCTTAGATGCTTCTATAGAAAGTAGGTAAAACAAATTAAAAAGTTTTCTTTGCCCTATAGGAAAAAAAATGTTTTCTTCGCCCTAATATTTATTTTTTTAAACCTACTGTAGAGGGCCTAAACTTAACCAGTTGGAAACCAAGCGTACAGTAATAAAATTATCAATCAATCAATCAATCAACTCAATAGGCCATGCTCACTTAGAACAGCGCAGCACCCAGCTCTCTCTCAGTCTGACTATCCCCCGCGTTGCAGGCAGAGTGTGTGTGTGTGTGCGTGTGTGTGCGTGTGTGTGTGCGTGTGTGTGTGTGTGTGTGTGTGTGTGTGTGTGTGTGTGTGTGTGTGTGTGTGTGTGTGTGGGGGGGGGTGTGTGGGGGGGGGTGTGTGGCGGTGGGTGGAGACTAGAGCGAGCGCTGACAGTCGAAAGGAAAAAAAATTGAAAAAAAAATTGAAAATTAATCAATCAATCAATCCGCGATTTTTCTTTTGTTACAGAATGATTCAAGACCCATCAATTACATCATCCAACATTGTTTAAACGACTAAGACATTCGCTGTGACAGAATCGCTTGATATTTAGTCGTTTAGTCGCTATCAACATATCCATTTGTAAAGATTATTGTCCACCTTCTTGTGATCCGGCGGATTGATGTGATGTGATTCGGTTGTGGGCGGGTCCTGGGCCAGCAAGCGTGGACTGATCGCAATACATACGTGTAAATGGACTGTTTCAGCCAATCAGAATCGAGAAATTTGCATGCCGTTGTATAAAAGACTATAAAAACGGCTATAAAAATCGACTAACTAGTGTTACTAAAACACGGACTAAGCAGTTATCTAAAAGCGCTGTACTCGCTACAGTACTGTGCAACTGTAATATTACCTGGTACTACAAAAGAAAATAAGTATTACAAAATGAAGAAAATATATTATCAATCACTACTAGAAATACTATCAATACTACTATCAATGCTCAATGCTCAAAATCAAATCAAATCAAAACGCTAATCTCTCTCTATCTATCTATCTCTCGCTATCTCTCTCTCTCTCTCTCTCTCTCTCTCTCTTTCTCTCTCTTTCTCAATAATAAACTGTATTCACAAAATCCGAAGACGCACTGAGCTCACGCTGCGTGTGCTCAGGTTAAATACCAGGTGGGCTGGTCATGATCTTTACTATGGACCAATCACAGCAGAGATATATCATCCTTATAATAATGCAGGTAGACTGACTGATAACATTATACATGTGTTACAACATAGGGATATACTGCCACCTAGCAGATTCGAGCGAAGTTGCATGTCTAGACGTTCAGAAATGTGGTAGCAAGATGGCCGCGGATGTCTAGTTCATGAAAATCGAAGAAAAGAAAAAAAACAAAAAAATCAGAGAAATCTCGTGAGTGGCATTCAACGTTCGGGGTGTAAACCCGAGAAAAGCCGTGAGTGGCGCTCAAAGTGTTAAGAGGTTTGAGTTTCTTTACAAAGTTCAGTTTTGAATTACAACAGAGCAGTGCTCTTAAAATTACAGTGCATAGGAGGTAGTGAGATCAAATTAGCATAGAACCGACACATGAATTTGATAGGAAGTGTATAAAAGTAGGTAGGGTAAGAATAGTGCAGGGAAAGTACAATTTGTGTCAGGATATCCCTGATGTTTCATTTAAATGCCTGAGCAAAGAGATTTTAAGCTGTCCTTTGAAGATGTCTAGCGAGTTGGCTTCCCTGATGATTTGAGGTAGTTTGTTCCATAGTTTTGGGGCATAGTTGATAAAGGCTGCATCACCAATCCTCTTTTGACTCTTTCTTGGAGCCTCTAGTAGTCCAGCAGCTGATGATCGCAGTGTTGTTGCCGGCCTGTAATTTAGTGTTAGCGATGTAGCTAGGTCGCACTAGAGCACCAGCATGTCATTTATCCAATCAGATGCATCATTCCACATGGGGAAACGAAGTACGGAGGGGATACATGCATGCAATATGTTACATAACATTACAACAACGTTAATTTTGGATCCGCTAACATATTTAAAATTATCAATTAATTATAATTTGTATGTTATTGTGCACCTTTCTAAAAGTGTGGTAATATTGACATTGAATTTCATAACTAATATGTGTGAATAATTAGAGAATCCATAATGTAAAAGCAGGGCTTAGCAAAAAGTGATATTATTGGTGTTAGACAGACATTCCCAACCCCCACACAAACAGATGTAATCAGGGGAGACTGTATGTAAATAAGTCACACCCCACAGAGGAAACGGTGACTCACTCTACTAGCAGAGGGACAGCTGGTCTAACCGAGATTAGAGGTCACAGAAAATATAATTACATTATATTAGTTTAGAATGAAAAACAATATTGGAATAATAACAAGATCATAGTAACCTATTAGAAAGTAACTTACAAAGAAGAATACCATTTAGAATGTTACCCGATTATGAAAGTAATAGTGTTATTTCACTCTTGTTATAAATTCTGGTATATTTATCACAGTTATATTATAAAGATTCAGTCTGGTAAATAAAGGTTGGTGCGGTCTCCTATGATGTTTGGTATCAGCCTAGAAGCAATGACTGTACTGGGGTGATATTAGAAATCTATAGGTCATTGCATGAACCATGTACATTGGAAAATCAAAATGGTACACGAAGGAATGTTAAAATGTTTGATTCATTCAGTGGGGGCCACAGGCAGACCCCCCTCTGTCCAACATGAGAAGCCACAGCCCAAAGGAGGGGGCCACCGACACCAAACCCCACACGACAAGGACATGTTGGGGCAGATCAGCCCCAACAGGAAGACCAACTGTTTTTAGATACATGTGATTGGTTCAACCAGTTTAAAAATAGTGAGGTCATTTAAACCTATAAGTATTGGAGCAGTACAGTTAGTTGGGAGGCTAGCCCACCGGCCCTACCCCAGGGGGTCAGGCTGAGCCTCCATCCACCACCAGAGAATGTGCCGGGCAAAAATACATGTAAGTGAATCATGGAACCCACTGTTTGGGTGCTGTTTAGTGTAATCTTAGACCAGGTTTAACCAACCATGTGTATTGCTCAGTACATTCTCGTTTCATACATAACATGACTACTATTTATGTGCAGAACTGTCTTGATGTGAAGAGCCACCGTGTCTGGGCTATTTGATTATATAAACCCCATCAAACCTTCTGTACAATCATGTCTTATGATGAATAATTCCTGTATGTACCTGATTGCTAATCCACCTTTGGCCCTTTGCCAAATAAATCAGTTGAGTTGAAATATAGTTCCTTTTGTCTGGACTGCACGTTTATTTCTCATCTGACTAAGTCAGGGGAGGAGACCATGTTTCTATCACTCTCCTTTTCCTCCTTCCAGATAACAACCTCATTGTGCTGTAAATAACCTTAGTTATTCATTAAGAATATACCACAAAGTGGTGCCGTTTGATGGAGGTTGATGCGTTCATTACAAGGGGTTTGCAGTGCAGAGTTTGCTGTCTGGATGGAGGAACGAGGGATGATTAGAAAGTTGGTCGTGTAGCCACAAGTTGGGGCCCAGGGTGAATGTATTCTTTGCGTACAGGAATGGTGGAGTGGTGAATAGATTAGACTGTCCAAAGGTAAAGGGAGCGCGCTTGTTGTTCAGTAAATATGCAATCATGAGCTTTTGATGATTGTGTGATTATTCAGAAACAGGAGGCCGCTTTCGGCCTGCTTGCTTGGGGTTTTAGGGCAATAAATAAGGGCAGCGTATTTTGTGCCAGGCCTTTGCGTGCAGGGGGATAGTACTTTTTTTTATTTTGTTGTTGTTGTTAAAAAAAAAGAAAAAAAAGCGGCTCGACGATTAGTTATTAGTCATATTTAGGGACAGCTGGTGTTAGGAGGCGCTGAGGAGATAATGGTGATACAGGGTGTCACAAGTTTAGGAGGTCACGTCGATTGAGCAGACCTGATGAGGGAAAGTATACGAATTTGTATGATTGACTGGTGAACGTAATAGCTTGAGGTGATCCAAAGCACATAAGGTAGGGACAGGTAAATTACTTGAGAAGGGTAAGGCGAGGAGCGGTAGAACGTGGATTATAGTTACAGAAATGCAGGAAGGGGGACTGTGAGGTAACTATGGACAAGTGATGGAAAATGCAGAGTAGTCAGAGATCTTAAAGAGAAGATTATAGGGTTAGGTAAAGAGTATGATGAGTGTGTAAAAGTGGGAGTCTATACCCGGTTAGTGGGTCGAAATTGTATTATTAAATATATGACTGGGTTCGCCGCGATGAGGACTGTGTATGGCGCGGTAGATTAGGAGAAATATGGGGTTTTGGCTTGTGAACACCAGAGGATGTTCGGAGAATAAATTTTAAGATACTGGTCTTGTTCTATAACTTCATGGCGGACGACGGTTGGTCATGGGGAAGGCAGGACAGTATAGTGAAGTCGGCATACACGGGGTCTTGATGGTTGATAGCGTTGCGCCATGTAATCGACGCCTCGTACGGGGGGGTCGGTTTGTTTGTTTAAATGTATTTGTGTAAATGTATGTGATCATAGCAAGCTTGGCCGGTTTGTTGTGTTGTTAAACGTAGATCAGAACGGTATACGAGTCTGAAGCTGGTCATATTGGAGGTTGGGGCTAGCTAGCTTAGCTCTGTGGAGGTAGCCACGGTAATCTATGGACGTTACGGCAGCGATGTTAGAGATTTGACTGAAGGTTGTGTGAGATATGAGTGTCGAGAAGCGAGTCGAGTGGTACGCTGATGTAATTGTGGCCATATTAATATTTATATTTGATGCGGTAATGATTGTGTACGTTGTTGTGGAGATGGGTGTCGCCGATTGATGACGTGGTTGTGGTGGAAGGAGTGTTTGAACGTCCTGGCTAGGGAGCCAGGCGGGGAGAGGGTAAGAGAAATTGTTTATGATTCGTTTTGGACTGTGTAAACGGCGTTTGTTATTTTAGGATGTTTTAATTTCTTTTACTATAGTTTGTTCTTTTGAAATAGTTTGTTGTTTAAACATGTGTGAGTTGTTTAGAGTTAGATTGGTACTGAGCGGACTGAATGAATGTGCGGATCCCGAACGCGTGTGGAAACATCACATAACGCGCGGATCTTGGAGTGTTGAACCATCACATCAGGCTGGCTAGGCTATTAGCTTGCATGCGGAATTCCACAATTTGTGGAATTGCGGGCAACATGTATGATGATTAGAGTTTTGGAAGTGACTGTTAGGAAGTGTTAGAGAGCGCGGTGGATGTCGTTGCATTGTATTAGGCCGAAACTGAGTGTTTTGTGATGATAGTTGTACGTTGTTGCGATACACATCGTTTGCTCTTTGCGCCGTTTGCGCTAGTGCGCATGCGCGGATCGCTGTTTTTCATTAATTCGCTCAAGGGAAAACGGGTGAGTTTATATTTAGCTTTGTGTTATATGGTTGTATTTGTATATTGTACATTGTATTTTTGTGTAAACAGGGGAAGAGATGTAACATGTATGGTGGTTAGATTAGGGGAGATAGTCAGTAAGGGTTTACTTAGGCTGCAAACAATGCAGTGAGTGAATCAGTAAAGAATGGATACATTGCCTGTAATAAGTTAGAATTCACAAAGCTAGCTGTTATGGGTGACTATCATTTAAGAAGGGAAATAATGTATGCACAAAACATGTGTGTACAGAGTGTCCTTCGGGGCAGGCCTGGCTTAAGCACGTTTGAAACCACTTCTGGGTATCTTGTTTTATTTCTTGAATGAGTGGCCTTGGATGAAATGTTGTGTTTATAGTACTACTTGAAAGATGTGTAAAAATGTGATGTTGAAATCTGTTGATGCTTGTGTAATTTGTTAAGTCTTTGTTGCACTGTTGACTTAAATAGGATAATGTTTATATTAATGTTTGCTGCAAGCCTCTGAATCATAGGGAATTGTAATTTATTGATGGATGCTTGCTGTCTGTGTTGGAAAACAATTTTATTGCTGCAATGAAATTTTTTAGTAATTGTGTGTACAAATAAGTTGTAATAATTTGCTATGTAGTCTGTAGTTTCTCTCTGTTTGGCTGTTGGGAGAACAGGCAAACATTTGTTGATTTACCCCTGGGGGTAGAATGTGTGAGTGTTGGTTAACCCTTTGTTGAATTTCAGGAGGGTCGAGGGGTGGTAAAGCAATTTAGAAAAGGTCACAAGGCCCAAGGGGGGTCGAGATGGGCAGCTGTTACAGGGGCTGTTTTACGACAGGAAGACGGAGCAGAGCTGGTCAGTTATATGCAGGGGAAGTAGAGGTCAGAGGTGAAGATTGCAGAAAACAGTTGCAAAGTGAGAACAGTTGACAGTTATTTTTTACAACAGGGCACAGAGAGGTGTGGCAGGAAGATGAGACAAGGTGCTAATTCAGGGCAGCATGAGGGAGATAGGAGGTGACAGGAAGTGGAGAAAGGGGGGCTAATACAGGATGCAGCTGAGTGGGTGAGAAAATCAATAAGATAATCATTCAATTGGTTTATTACTTTTGAATGGTGGCTGATTGGTAAGGGAATATTTGGGTCTGTCGGTGCACTGGAAGGCATGGATGGTGTTCTGAAGGGCCAGATTAACACTGAGAATCTACGTTTATTATTTTATATAACTTGTATATTATTTATATATATAAGCTATATACCTTTAAGCCTCCGTTTGAATCATAGCATTATTCGCTTTCCTCATTGGACACCGCCCTTGACACTGGCGGCGCCAGCAGTCGCGCCCCCTAGACAAGTTCAAAGACGTGTCCGGGCAAGTTGAGACATGCCCTTGGCCAGCGCATTGATTTTGGACAAGTGATTCGGTTGCGCTCTAGAAATCACTCTGAGTATATATTGTGGAAGGCGCAGCAGCCGTAGTGTGCAGCAGTAACGAGAAGCGTGTGAACCTTAGTGAAGTGAAGTACGAACCTAGCAAGCAAGTGTGTGTGAACTTAACGTAACTAGTATCAGAACACGAGGTGAAGTGTGAAGTAACCTAACAGCAGAACGATTGGACATGTGAGCAGTGGAAACCTACCCGCGGTGTATCGTTACGGATAGCTAGTAGCTCCTTAGATACGACCCTGATATTGTAGAACCATTGTTGGTGTATTATAGTGAATTGTGTAAGCGAAGTACCGTGGAGAAGAGCATAGTTAATACCATTGGCGTTTGGATTTAACTACACCTGAAGACCTGCATCGGGCTAGCTTCAAGGACGAAGCTAGCTAGCTATCATCACTGCCGTCGGGCTTTGGATTAAGAGCTATTACCCTGCTATCGAGCACTTGGATTACAAAGACTGGATCCGTACGAGACCCCTTTTTCTTCAGTGACCAGCAGGAGTATCCGACTATTCTTCAATTCCTCTGGAGCTTACCACTCCGTGGGGGAAATCACCAGTCTCCAGCTATACCCCTCGCTTGCCCTGTATCGCCATCTCACTCCATGCAGCGTTCTGGTCGAGTATTATTAACCTAGGAATTATTCATTCCCACTGACTTTGATACTCTGACATTCTACTATCATTCGCCATAAAAGAGCAACGTACTAATTTCAGTTGTATATTGATATTGCTATTAAAATACTGTAAACGTTATCTCTTTGTCCCTGTGCCGTCTATTGAGTGTCTGCCATATTTAACTAACTGTACTGTCTGGCAAGTAATAATATTTAGTAGTGGTTTAATCTAAACAATCTTTAATACAGTCAGGGTTTTGTAACCCCTCAGTTACAATTGGTCCTTCGAGCCGGAGGGTATCAGTAATTATAATCATATTAATAATAATATGGCCAGCGGCGGACACTCTCCAAACGGCTCTCCCACACTAGAGCGCCCTAGGCGCCAGCGTCAGCCCCCTCCACACTTGGAGAACTACGCTGTAGATCTACCTCCTAGCTTATCTAAAAGGACGTTAAGCACGGATAAAATTAGTAGCTTAAGTATGCCCAACCTTATCGACCTGTCAGCCCCACTGGTAGAGACCCAAGCTGGTTTAAGCGAAACTGACTTAGCTCACGGGGGGACAAGCGGGACATGACTTGACTATGCCCAAAGACCACCGCGCCACCGAGATGGACCTCGGAGCGCCAGAAGATAAAGACTGCGCCTCCGAGATGGACCTCGGAGCGCAAGAAGGTACAGAACACGCCCCCGAGATGGACCTCGGAGCGCAAGAGGATAAAGAACGCGCCCCCGAGATGGACCTCGGCGCGCACCAGAGAAAAGAGTACCGCGCCTCCGAGATGGACCTCGGAGCGCGGGAGAAGATAAAATACAGCGCCCCCGAGATGGACCTCGGAGCGCGTAAATAGAACAGGTCAACGCCAAGCCCTGTCAACTCCAGATCACCATCATCAGCGTCATCCCCAAGCGAGGCCAACCAGAGGTTAGCACAAGTCCTGATCGCCACGCTGACCGCTTCAACGGAAAGAGAACGTCTCCAAGCGCAACAACAGAGTGAGCGTGAACATTCTAGACTGGAAAGAGAACATCTCCAAGCGCAACAACAGAGTGAGCGTGAACATTCTAGACTGGAAAGAGAACGTATCCAAGCGCAACAACAGAGTGAGCGTGAACATTCTAGACTGGAAGAGAGGCGCCTCCAGGCTCAAGAAACCATGGAGCGAGACCGCGCCAATGCACAGCGCGAGGCGGAACGAGACCGTCTGCAGGCGCAAATGATGGAGCAAGCGCTCCAGAGGGTGACTCCCCACTCCTCCACCCGGAGCTCCCGGAGATCATCACGACAAGGGTCGAGGGCACCTTCCCCTCCCTGACCAAGCTACACGGGACCCAGCCAACGGGAAGAACCTGCTTACGTCACCGAGAAACTAACCAAGCGACTACAAAGCCTAGCGGAGGACGAGGGAGGACATAAAGCCCACACGCACGAACCCATCTCAGACCAGGAGGAACAGTACAGCCCCGATCTCAGCCCCGACACGCTGCGTTACGAACCCCCAACCCGTCCCAGGGGTGAGTTTAAGCAACAGACAGCACCGAGGAGCAGTACCTGGGGGCCCGGCCTCTGGTTCCCACCCAGCACGAACCCACGACCCCACGTACCGGGAGACTCGCCAAGGAGGCCTCTCCCCCTACGCACATCAGTGTCACAGCCATCCATGGCATCCTACATTGGGACACCCACATTCCCAGACTTTACGCGAGAAGACAGAGCGCAGTATACCGAACTGCGCATGTGTTTAGAGACCATTATGTCCGGAGTACAGGACGAGTCCTACAAATATGCCATCCTCCTTAAGCACCTCAAAGTAACCAGAGCGCACAACATAGCGCTGGCATACTCTAATTCACAGACTCCCTACTCTGATGCCCTGGTGGCCCTCGACGCGCGTTACGGACGTACATGGGACTATGTCATTCAGGAGATACGGGAGATTGAACGTCTCCCCCCAGCTAAAGACAATCGAGCCCTGGACGACCTATCCATTAAAGTACAATCCCTGGTAGGGATGCTCGGGTCACAACGAGAGAAGGGGATGTACGAGTTGTACGCCAACTCCAACGTGGAGCGGATATTAGAGAAGCTCCCCCCATCCCGCCAAGAACATTTTCGGCGGCAAAGAGATCACCGTGACCCCAACGGCCCAGAACAATCACTCCTAGACCTTGCTGACTTCCTAGCCAGAGAGGTCAGCAGCCTACGGATCGACACCTTCGCGTGGGGCGGCTCTAACACTAAAGAGGGACCGAGAAGGTTTAAAGACCAAAGCAGGCCCATCACCGTGATGCACCAGGCCGAGTCGGTGCCGCGACGAAAATGGAAGATCGCATGCCAATATTGCGACAACGAACACTGGCTGTCACAATGCGACGCATTTAAGAAATTGACCGCCGAAGACGTGAGTCAGTGGATTAAAGCGAACCGCCGCTGCTTCCGCTGCGCACGCAGCCACATGGCAGCTGAGTGCCGCCTCAAGAAAAAGTGCGGCAAGTGTGACGGCGCCCACCTAGAAGCCCTACACGAGAGCAACAAACGGAGACCCGCCCCACAAAGCAGCTCGAGAGCAGAAGTACTCTACATAGACCCTGCGAAGAGCGGGAGCTCCCGGGTGCTCCTCAAGGTGGTGCGAGTGCTCCTCAGTTACGGGGACAAGGTACTCGACACCTACGCCGTCCTCGACGACGGGTCGGAGAAGACTCTCCTCCTCGCTTCCGCCGCGACCCAGTTGGGCCTGCGGGGTCCAGAGGAGACCATGACAATCCGTACCATTCGTCGAGACTTAAAGACAATAAAGGGTGAAAACGTCTCGTTCACCATAGCAGCGATCGATCAGCCCGAGAAGCGGTACAGCATCAACAAGGCTTTCACAAGCCACGACATAGGTCTGTCACGCTATGACTACCCCATCCCACAGCTTAGGGAGAAGTATGCACACCTACGCCGACTGCCCATACCACTCATCGACGGCGCCACACCGACCCTGCTCATAGGCTCCGACCACGCAGACCTCATCGTCCCAACGGACGCGGTCCACATCGGACCCAGAGGCTGCCCAGCCGCGGTTAAGACCCGACTGGGCTGGACGCTCCAGGGCCCTCTCTCCGGGCCTTCCAACCGACCAACGTCCACACACTGCCTTTACACCAAGGTGAGCGACCAAGACACTACCCTCTTGCAGCACGTTGAGAGACTATGGACACTAGACTCGCTGCCATTCAAGAACGAACGTAAAATGGTTCGCTCCAAGGAGGACAAGTACGCCATAGTTCTTCTCGAGCAGAAGACTACGAGGGTCGAGGTCGACTGAGTGCTAAGATACGCGACTCCACTCTTGAGGCGGGAAGGGATGCCCACCCTGCACGCGTCAAAGGAAGTGACACAACGCTATCTACAGAACACCGAGCGGCGTCTCGCCAAAGACCCCCCTCAAGCAACGATATATTGCGCCGAGATCGAAAAGCTGATCACGGCTGGCCATATAAAGAAAATCGACGACCACGAGGCAGACCAGACGACTGAGTCCTGGTACGTGCCCCACCACAAGGTCACCCACAACGGAAAGAACCGCATCGTATTCAACTGCAGTTATCAGATTGGACTACAGAACCTGAATAACCTGCTCCTGCCCGGCCCGACACTCGGCCCCTCCCTCCTCGGCGTACTGCTACGTTTCCGCCAGGACAAAGTGGCCATCAGCGGCGACATCAAGGGAATGTTCCTACAAGTGCGACTGATGGAGGAAGACAAGCCTCTGCTGAGGTTCCTGTGGAGAGAGAGGCTCGACGACGAACAACCCTCGATATACCAATGGGAGGTACTCCCATTCGGCACCACCTGCAGCCCGTGCTGCGCCACGTTCGCGCTACAGAAGCACGTGGCCGAAGACCCCGGAGCCGACGAGGAGGTCAGACACAGCGTGGAAAAGAGTTTCTACGTGGACAACTGCCTACAGAGCGTATCTACGCCAGAAGAAGCCGAGAGCATCCTACTGAAGCTACGAGCCTCACTGGCCAAAGGTGGATTCGACCTCAGGCAATGGGCCAGCAGTGACCCTCAAGTCATCCGCAGGCTCCCCCCAGAAACAAAGGCCGCAAGCAGCGAGACCTGGATGGCGACCACCCCAGGTGAAGCGCAAGAAATGACATTGGGCCTCGTCTGGCGTTTCAAAACGGACTCGCTTCATTACAAACACACACCCCTGACTATGGATCAGGGAAGGTCCAAGACTTTACCGACCACTCGGCGGAGTGTGTACCGAACACTCGCCAGCCAGTACGACCCAATGGGATGTATCCTACCTTACACCACTCGGGCGAAGATGCTGGTGAGAGAACTGTGGGACAAGGAGCAGGGCTGGGACGACCCCATACCCGAGCACCTGGCTTCCACCTGGAGAGAATGGGAGGGAGAACTCGACTCACTCCGAGATGTGACCATCCAACGGAGTTACTTCCCCCCTACAGTGCGGCTGGAGACGTGTCAGATAGACCTGCACGTCTTCAGCGACGCCTCTGAAGTGGCGTACGGATCAGTGGCTTACCTGAGAGCCCGAGAAGAGGGAGGAGAAGTACATGTAGCCTTCGTCCTGGCCCGCTCGAGGATAGCTCCCCGCAAGCAGCAGTCGATCCCGCGACTAGAGCTCTGCGCAGCATTTATTTTCAAATGTTGTTTTGCCGGACAATGGTAAATGTAGCCAAACTAACACTGTGGTTTGAAATAAAACGATTGAATCTCTGGTAGGCGCGCAACGATGATACAAAGTGAACTCACCATACCGGTGCGTGAGACCATCCTGTGGTCAGACTCTATGACTGTGCTCACCTGGATCCAGTCCGACTCCTGTCGGTACAAGGTTTTCGTCGGAGTCCGAGTCACCGAGATCCAAGACCTGGTAGGAGCAGCATGTTGGAGATACGTTGACACCAAGCAGAACCCAGCGGATGTCATCACACGGGGGATGTCCTTAGACGACCTCACACGTCCTAACCCTTACAGTGACGGTCCTGAGTTCCTCAAGCTCCCGGAGGAGAAGTGGCCTACCCCCACACCACGGGAGGCGAACCAAGATGAGTCAGAGATCAAGAAGTCTATGTTCTGCGGGCTGACGCAAGCCCCGGCTCCAACGGACCCGAACCTAGACGACTGTTTAACTCTTGAGAGTGCTCAGAAACGGACATTCTTATGGCACCACCCTGAGACTCCCCCCACCACAGACCTCAACGCATCGAACTACAAAGAAGCCGAACTTCTTCTGCTAAGGAGAGCCCAAAGAGACTCGTTCCCAGAAGAACTAGATTGCCTGACAGGGAAAAAGCCAGTCCCCTCAGACAGTCGACTCCTCACCTTGGCCCCAGAGCTCGACGCCCAGCACCTCATCAGGGTGGGTGGTCGATTGAGACGGGCCCCGGACGTGACCGAAGATGCTAAGCATCCCATCGTCCTCAACAGCCGACACAAGATAACCGAGCTGATCATCCAGAAGTACGACGAGGTGGTGCACCACGCGGGGGCCGAGAGAGTCTTCGCTGAGATCCGACGACGCTTCTGGATACTCCAAGGGAGAGAAGCTGTACGTCGCTTCCAACGGACTTGCTCAACCTGTCGCAAGTGGAGGGCACAGCCTAGTATCCCGATGATGGCCGACCTGCCTCCCTGCCGCCTCCGACTCGGCGAGCGGGCCTTCCACTCCACGGGCGTGGACTGCTTCGGCCCATTCAACGTCAAGAAAGGAAGAGGGACAGAGAAGAGGTGGGGCATCGTGTACAAGTGCATGACCACCCGAGCTGTTCAAATTGAAATCCTCCAGACCATGAGTACGGACTCATTCCTCATGTCCTTCCGGAGATTCCAAGCCCGGAGTGGAACCCCATCAGTGCTGTTGTCCGACCAAGGGACAAACTTCAGAGGAGGAGACACAGAACTGAGAGAGAGCTTCCTGGCTATGGGTGAAGAACTCAAGACCCGCCTCGCTCCTGCTCAGATCACATTCCAGTTCAACCCCCCGAACGCCCCTCATTTCGGGGGAACGTGGGAGAGAGAGGTCCGTTCCATAAAGACTGCTATGTACACCGTACTTGGGGCCCAGACCATGGTTGAGGAAGTCCTGATGACAGTCCTCACAGAGATTGAGGGCGTCTTGAACTCTAAGCCCCTCGGTTACGTCTCAAGCGACGTAGCAGACATCGACCCCGTCACCCCAAACTACCTCTTGATGGAGCGGCTGGACCCTGCCCTTCCTCAGGCAGTGTACAGACAAGACGAGATGAACGGCCGGAGAATGTGGAGACACAGCCAAGTACTGGCCGACCAGTTTTGGACCCGCTTCCTCCTACACTATCTACCATCCCTCCAAGCCCGTCAGAAGTGGGTAAAAGACAGGGACAACTTGAAAGTGGATACCGTCGTAATTATAATAGACCAGTCACTACCCCGAGCTACGTGGCCGGCCGGCCGTGTGAGCAGAGTGATTACTGGTTCCGATGGGAAGGTCAGAGCGGCAGAAGTCATCGTCCAAGGGCGGACTTACACCAGACCTGTAGCTAAGTTGATAGAGCTGCCGGAGATCCCTGACTCCCCTGACGACGACCATGACCCACTGACTTTGTAGATTGTTCCAACTCCTCATAACACAGTATGGAGAAGTTGACTGGACATTAATATTAATCTGTGCCCATTTATTTACTAATTAGGTGCGGACTAATTAGGAGGCGGCTGTTCTGAAGGGCCAGATTAACACTGAGAATCTACGTTTATTATTTTATATAACTTGTATATTATTTATATATATAAGCTATATACCTTTAAGCCTCTGTTTGAATCATAGCATTATTCGCTTTCCTCATTGGACACCGCCCTTGACACTGGCGGCGCCAGCAGTCGCGCCCCCCAGACAAGTTCAAAGACGTGTCCGGGCAAGTTGAGACATGCCCTTGGCCAGCGCATTGATTCCGGACAAGTGATTCGGTTGCGCTCTAGAAATCACTCTGAGTATATATTGTGGAAGGCGCAGCAGCCGTAGTGTGCAGCAGTAACGAGAAGCGCGTGAACCTTAGTGAAGTGAAGTACGAACCTAGCAAGCAAGTGTGTGTGAACTTAACGTAACTAGTATCAGAACACGAGGTGAAGTGTGATGTAACCTAACAGCAGAACGATTGGACATGTGAGCAGTGGAAACCTACCTGCGGTGTATCGTTACGGATAGCTAGTAGCTCCTTAGATACGACCCTGATATTGTAGAACCATTGTTGGTGTATTATAGTGAATTGTGTAAGCGAAGTACCGTGGAGAAGAGCATAGTTAATACCATTGGCCTTTGGATTTAACTACACCTGAAGACCTGCATCGGGCTAGCTTCGAGGACGAAGCTAGCTAGCTAGCTATCATCACGGCCGTCGGGCTTTGGATTAAGAGCTATTTCCCTGCTATCGAGCACTTGGATTACAAAGACTGGATCCGTACGAGACCCCTTTTTCTTCAGTGACCAGCAGGAGTATCCGACTATTCTTCAATTCCTCTGGAGCTTACCACTCCGTGGGGGAAATCACCAGTCTCCAGCTATACCCCTCGCTTGCCCTGTATCGCCATCTCACTCCATGCAGCGTTCCGGTCGAGTATTATTAACCTAGGAATTATTCATTCCCACTGACTTTGATACTCTGACATTCTACTATCATTCGCCATAAAAGAGCAACGTACTAATTTCAGTTGTATATTGATATTGCTATTAAAATACTGTAAACGTTATCTCTTTGTCCCTGTGCCATCTATTGAGTGTCTGCCATATTTAACTAACTGTACTGTCTGGCAAGTAATAATATTTAGTAGTGGTTTAATCTAAACAATCTTTAATACAGTCAGGGTTTTGTAACCCCTCAGTTACAGATGGGTTTGAATTAAAGATGGATTCCAGTCCATCTTTGAGGTAAAGGTAGGAGTGCAGATATTCGGTGTAGGTTGTATTAGCCTGGAATGAGTGTAGGCTGAGCTGAGAGCAGGAGAGGAAGGGCGACTAACAAAATTGTCTGTGGATCTGAATAAATGATTAATGAGTTATATGAATGTGGTTGAACTATTGTTTAAGAAAGAATTAACAGGAAGAAGATATTATTTCAGAGAATGAATGTAAAGTGAAAATATTGTGATACTAATGTATGTTTTCTCTCAACCAGATCATATAAAAGAGTGAGGGAACAAACTTTCCTGTAGATTAAGAAAATTGGGTGTTAAATGTGTGATTTTTAGATAAAATTTATTTTTAATTGGTTTCAGCATATTCAAAGGAAAAATAGGCCTCTGGCTGTGAGCCCAGAGGAACAAAGCCCGATGATAGTAGGTGGTAAACACTGTTTCATGAGGGCAGAGTAGGTTTATTGGGGATCTGGAGGAATGGGTCATTCTGATTCCCCGGGAGAGGGTCATAGTCAGAGGGAAGTGTGGGGGAAAAACGAAGAAGACAACAAATCCAAATTATGATATGTACCAAAGAATAATGAAAAAATTGAGAAAACATTTAGAAAAATTGGAACAAATTATGATTGTTATTGTGTTAAATATTGTATGGTTAGTATGTATAGAAAATCAAGTCAATGTTTATGACAATGTGAATTGTCAGAGTGAGGAATGTGGTAATATTGACATTGAATTTCATAACTAATATGTGTGAATAATTAGAGAATCCATAATGTAAAAGCAGGGCTTAACCAAAAGTGATATTATTGGTGTTAGACAGACATTTCCAACCCCCACGCGAACAGATGTAATCAGGGGAGACTGTATGTAAATAAGTCACACCCCACAGAGGAAACAGTGACTCACTCTACTAGCAGAGGGACAGCTGGTATAACCGAGATTAGAGGTCACAGAAAATATAATTACATTATATTAGTTTAGAATGAAAAACAATATTGGAATAATAACAAGATCATAGTAACCTATTAGAAAGTAACTTACAAAGAAGAATACCATTTAGAATGTCACCCGATTATGAAAGTAATCGTGTTATTTCACTCTTGTTATAAATCCTGGTATATTTATCACAGTTATATTATAAAGATTCAGTCTGGTAAATAAAGGTTGGTGCGGTCTCCTATGATGTTTGGTATCAGCCTAGAAGCAATGACTGTACTGGGGTGATATTAGAAATCTATAGGTCATTGCATGAACCATGTACATTGGAAAATCAAAATGGTACACGAAGGAATGTTAAAATGTTTGATTCATTCAGAGGGGGCCACAGGCAGACATGAGAAGCCACAGCCCAAAGGAGGGGGCCACCGACACCAACCCCCACACGACAAGGACATGTTGGGGCAGATCAGCCCCAACAGGAAGACCAACTGTTTTTAGATACATGTGATTGGTTCAACCAGTTTAAAAATAGTGAGGTAATTTAAACCTATAAGTATTGGAGCAGTACAGTTAGTTGGGAGGCCAGCCCACCGGCCCTACCCCAGGGGGTCAGGCTGAGCCTCCATCCACCACCAGAGAATGTGCCGGGCAAAAATACATGTAAGTGAATCATGGAACCCACTGTTTGGGTGCTGTTTAGTGTAATCTTAGACCAGGTTTAACCAACCATGTGTATTGCTCAGTACATTCTCGTTTCATACATAACATGACTACTATTTATGTGCAGAACTGTCTTGATGTGAAGAGCCACCGTGTCTGGGCTATTTGATTATATAAACCTCATCAAACCTTCTGTACAATCATGTCTTATGATGAATAATTCCTGTATGTACCTGATTGCTAATCCACCTTTGGCCCTTTGGCAAATAAATCAGTTGAGTTGAAATATAGTTCCTTTTGTCTGGACTGCACGTTTATTTCTCATCTGACTAAGTCAGGGGAGGAGACCATGTTTCTATCACTCTCCTTTTCCTCCTTCCAGATAACAACCTCATTGTGCTGTAAATAACCTTAGATATTCATTAAGAATATACCACAAAAGCTCTGTGGATGTTTTTATTATTATTACTCTACATAATTTTTTTATCTATAGCACCTTTAACACATTGTCTGCCATGCAGTATGCCCATCCTTATGCCCAGTCTGCCAGTGCTGTAACCCTATGGAGATGTTTACCTTCTTTGCAGGGCTATAACCTTTTAAATATTATAGCTATATCGACATTACTATGGCCCATTCAACATCGGGTATATATCGTTCCGGATGTGGGAACATTATATTTTTTCATTCATACATTGTTGTGTTAATACCGTCGAGAATATAAGTATGTTTTTAAGGTTTTCTGCGGTAATTCCTAAAACGCGAGTTATAGGCCCTAACGCATATGATAGATAATTGATTGGCGTTTCTTTCCCATACACACTATATAAAAAAATTCAAATGTATATGATCGGTATGCGTCTATGCTTTTACCAACGCGTTCGTGTTTCCGGGTTCCCGTTTTGCGCTCTGATTGGCCACTGACCTACGCTAGTACGCCCCCCTCATAGACGTGTCCGGTTCTGTGCTTTTGTTTTGAGCTGACGCTAGTTTTCAACGGAGAGAAACACACACATCGCGGCGCGAGTGCAGCTTCACAGGCAGCCGGTGATGAGGAGGAGGAAGAGCTGTGGATTTAATCGGCAGGAGAGAGAGAGAGAGAGAGAGCTCAAAGCCGTATATAATATAATAGCCCCGTGGTGTGGTCAGAGGCTGCTCAAACTACCTGTGTTGTAATAAATTAATTGATTGATGTTTAACTTGTCCGTGTGTGTGTCCAGTCCTTTCGACTAGCAAACGTTGTCTGTATTTAATGTTACCTCAGGATACCACTGTAATTGTAGCAAACGTTGTCTGTATTTAACGTTTACCTCAGTTGGTAAGCTATTTAGCTAATGTTGTTAGCATTGGATAGCATCAATGCTATCTGGCTGCAGCTCAGCACCATGCCATGGGAATACTATACTAAATTATGGAGGCTTTTTAATCTTCAAGGTAAGAGAGGATGTTTGGCCTTTTTCTGAAAACCCAAGCACATATTGTTCCATAGCATACCCGTTTGCGTCTATGCTTTGCTAGTCGAAAGGACTGGACACACACACGGACAAGTTAAACATCAATCAATTAATTTATTACAACACAGGTAGTTTGAGCAGCCTCTGACCGCACCACGGGGCTATTATATTATATACGGCTTTGAGCTCTCTCTCTCCTGCCGATTAAATCCACAGCTCTTCCTCCTCCTCATCACCGGCTGCCTGTGAAGCTGCACTCGTGCCATGATATGTGTGTGTCTCTCTGTTGAAAACTAGCGTCAGCTCAAAACAAAAGCACAGAACCGGACGCGTCTATGAGGGGGGCGTACTAGCGTAGGTCAGTGGCCAATCAGAGCGCAAAACGGGAACCCGGAAACACGAACGCGTTGGTAAAAGCATAGACGCGATCGGTATACATTATGCTTCATCATGCGTGAAGGAAAGGGGGGGGGGTCGTTTATAATTCCTTGATCGTCAGTAACGCCTTTATTTAGTATGGGTTGATATGTTGATCAGATGGATTGCCGTGAAATGAATAAACAATCGGGCTGAAAATAACGTTATATTCCTCTTATATTCCTCCGCCGATGAGACTGGAGGAAAAATATTCCAATTATTTGACGTCGATCTGCTAGATCCATTTCCCGTTTGTATGATGCAATAAACGCCGAAATCATGTTGATTATTGCGTTTCGAAAGCGATCCCATGCACTCGAGTGTGTATCTAGACCCACGTTACAAGATATTACTGCCGGAGGAATTTCCTCGATGCACCGAGCGCCACTTCCGATTTGGCTTGGAGTGTAACTCGCCCGATCATCCACCAGGCGGCGGTATTGATGCGTTGCAATATCAGACAGGGTCCAGCTGCAGTCCCGGAGGGAGGCTGGATGAATTATGAATGCCATGGCGAAAAAATTCAATATTGATCCCAAAAACGAGTTAACTCGTTTCTGGCGCACAACGCATGGCGGGCAATAACGAGTGTACTTGTTTTTGGCGTCCAATGTGTTAAAGTACATTTACATGTGCAAAGTATTCTGGATATTATCTCATATCCCTGTTCCAGTCCTATACAGGATTAAGTGTTTACATATTTCCATATAGACATTTCAGTGGAACTGCATTGCTGGAACAGCTTGGAGGTTTATTTGCTATGGTGAGTAGCTGACAGGAAATCAAATGTACTCCTCTCTAGAATGTATAATTGTTTTTGTTTGTAAGGTTGAAACCGTCTATAAGTGTGTAAACAGGATGTTGTGATTGGTACCACGGACTGTTTAGTCCGTGGTACCACGAACTTCCAAAGATTGCAAAACCGCAAAAGTGTTTGTTTACGTGCCTCATTACATCAGTATTGGCAATATCCCAGGTACCTTAACCTGAATAAGAGACCCTACGGGTTATTAAACTTTAAGCCTTAAACTTTCATCACTTCCGTCATTTCATGTGTTTAAGCAGAAACGGGGGTTATCTTATAACGCTAGTTATATTAGTAATAGCGAGCGCTTTGCTCTATTGGAACTGTCCCTTTAATCATATCCGAAATGAAAGCTTTCACCACGTGTACACCTGCCCATCCGCCTGACCACTCCCACATCCGCTCCTATAAATCTATCATGGCCATACAGCTCCTTCCCCAGTCTTTCACCGCCGAAACGGAAGACCGTGGGGTCCTCAGTGAGTCCGAGCAAAGCGCTCGCTATTACTCATATAACTAGGGTTATAAGATAACCCCGTTATATTTCGTTAATAGCTTACGCTTTGCTCTATTGAAACACAAGAGCTGAGCAGAGCGTAAGCCCGACAGATGCACCCGCTGAGGTCCCCTACAACCATCAGAACCGGGGAGGATCCGGGCTCCCCCGCCCCCCCTAGCGAGAGATGGGAGGGAGATCAGACCCTGACTGTGCGAAGAGGGTTTAGCGCTTCAAACGCACAGGTAAGACCGTGGGACTTACCTTTGTTTAGAAGGGCCCGCGACTACTCAGACGCGCATCCCACATGCCACCAGGGAACGGACGTGAGCAAAACCCCCGTCACAGCCCCCAATATCGCGCGGTCGGAGTCAAACCCAAACCCGTGGCAAGGCCGTAGCAGCGGAGCGCGGAGGAGGTCCCAGCCTCACGCCACCCCGGGGCTAGGACCCCCCGAAAAAAGGTGGTGACACCACCCCCCACATCGCCAGCGTATCGGACAGGGCCTAAACCAGGTGAAGGCCCTTCTCCCCTTGGCACGCCGCTCCGAAGCACTCCCAAGGAGGCTTCCCCCCCACAATAACGTGGGGCCAGCCGGCGCGCCGGGGAGACAACCCTCCAAGGAGGTTGATCCCTCAATCCAGGCCGACAGGTCCCAAGAGCAGAACTCGACCTGCGCCCGGAGCACTGCGGACTAGACAGGCGCCTAAGGGGCTTACTGTAAGAACAGTATCCCGGCGGAAAGGGTGTTCCGGTATGCTGTGCACCATGTCACAATCTCCACGAACCCTGACCCAGCCAATTTATTAATCCCGCGGGGTCGAGTTTCAGAGAGTTTTGACACAATTGGCAGACGTCATGAAAGATGTGGGGGCATACTCTCGGGCAGCCGGGGTCAGACCCGGGCTCAACCTGAGAGTCGACTCTGCTACCAATACACCGGGGAGACAACCACCCCCCTATGTTTATTATAACAGGAGGCGGGTGCTTCCTTAACCCACTAAGAAACCCCAGAAACACAACTGCGTGTATACACAGGCTATACAATGCAGTTCAAGCATTTCAGGTTTAAAAGGGTTAACCCAGGCCAACAGGTTATTGAGGGCAAGGCCCGACCTGGGCCTGGTGGACCGGGACCTACACAGGGATGCATAGAGGAGTTGACAGAAGCAGCCTCCCCGACAGCCCCCTCCCATCCCCGGTTTAACAGGGAAGGAGGGGTGAAACAAATGGAGAAGGACCAACCCCCTAGCATCGTGCAAAAAGGTACAACACAGAGAGACCACAACGTGAGTAAAAACGATTGAAAAAGGTTCATGTAACAATTGGACCAAGACTTTCTGAGGAGGAGACTCTGAAAACTCTGAGGAGGCCCTCACACTGAGAGGGAGGTTCTGAAACTCAGAGGAGGCTCTGAACTCCTTGAGGAGGAGACTCTGAAACTCCCTGAGGAGGAGGCTCTGACCCAATATACACTACTGGTAGGGAGCAGAGTAGAAGATAGATTGTCTCTACTGCATTGCATCACCTATCCTTTACAATGACAGCGGTCTGTAGCACAGGCCCTGTAACTCACGGACATGTCTCTTGGCCAGCAAGAAAAGGCGCCTGTGACGTTTTCGAATGGCCGGGAGAAACCTTGGCCGGGAGAAACCTGTGTCCCACCTATCCTAATTTGGTGTGGGAGACATCGCAAATTGCCCCTTTAATTGGCCGTTGCGATTGGTAAATAATATTTGGGGGCGGGCTTGCGAGTAGGGATTTCAAGCCTTGCATTCGCATTTCACTCCTAAATGATCCAAGGCGTGTGATGACGCTGAGCACTCAGGTATGATCAGCGGGGAAAATCAACTGAGCACTCACTCTGATAGACTGGCTGACTGTCTGATTTAGCTATGAAGAAAAGTAAAGTTAGTAGTAGGGATGGGAATCGATGGTTCCTAACTGGGTTTTGGCCATATGCTCCCGAAATTCTCCCGCTGTTTGGCTGCTTCTATGTGCAGTGAAAACTACTCGAAATGATGTCATTGATTTAGTTCAGGGTTAGCCGCGGAGCTAACGCTAGCTAACGTGAGCTAATCAAGCTCACAGAGAGAGATAAACAGCTGACAGCAGGTAGTACAGGTACAAATACAATAAAACAAGGGGTGGGGGCTGTTGTGTAAACCTTCCCTCTAAACACTGATAGACCCTCTAAACACTGATAGACCCTCTAAACACTGTGATAGACCCGACAAACACTGTGATAGATCTATCACAGTGTTTAGAGGGTCTGTCACAGTGTTTAGAGGGTCTGTCACAGTGTTTAGAGGGTCTGTTACAGTGTTTAGAGGGTCTGTCACAGTGTTTAGAGGGTCTATCAGTGTTTAGAGGGTTGTGTCGCGTCAATCTGGTCCACACGTTACTCGTTCATATCTCAGCCTGTGCTGAGATATGCCCATTCCGCGGTCTGTTAATAAAGTTTTCAATCGGACAGATGTATGGAAAGGCTTTTATTATAACATTCGTTGAGGTAAAATCATTATGCCTCATTTAGTCATCCTGCAGAGCACTGGTCTCCTACTCGTGGGCCGCGGGGAGCTAATGTAAGTAGCTTTGTTGATGTCAGCACACGGGGCATTCAGGAAGTCAAAAACGAATGCGCTTGCCGATTGGTGCTAAGAACAGCAGGGCGGGTGCAAGCGTTGTGACGTAATTGGCAGACTCTACTGTCAATCAAAATTATTGTTTTCCGTCAGAATGAATGAATGAGAACTTTATTAACAGATTGCATAATGGGTACAATACAGTACAGGAGGATGAAGACCAGAGAAAGACTTTCGGCTTTTTTACATAAGGGTCCTCCATTTTCAATTCATCAAAACATTTAGAGACATACAAATATACAGTAGTTTCATAAAAATGCTAAAATGCTATTTATTTATTTATTGATTGATTGGTTTAAAACTTTATTAACATATTGCAGAATGGGTACAGTACAGCTCAATACATACAATTGTTAAGGGGATGCAGACCAGAGAAAGACTTTTGTCTTGTTTACATCAGGGTCCCCCATTTTCAATTCATCATATTTCATATCTAAATCATATATCTCATTGCTAAATATATGCAATATATAATCTAATAATCCAATAATCTAAATCTAATATATAATATAAAAATGCTAAATGCATGGGTATTTTATTTTGTCTTTAATGTTAGCTTGCAAACTCATACTGTCTTGGTAAGCCTCATAATGAATTGTTTGGGGTAAAAAAGAAAAACATTGTGATGTGTATCGTGTATCGCCGAAAGGTCAGAAAATATCGTGATATCATATTTAGGCCATATCGCCCAGCCCTAGTTGGTTCATTATAAAAGATACAAACCTGACAACAAAAGCACTTAAATGTTAAATAAAAGGACCACAGTAATGAGGCAGGAGGAACATATTTTTTTGCACTATAATGGTAAAATTGTTATTTAAAAATGTGCCCCTAAAACATATTTTTTGCCCCTAAATTTCTAATTTAGGGGCAAGTGTGCCCCTAGTGAAAAAGCTTAGCGTACAGCCCTGTAAAGAGAGGGACTCAAGGCCCTTGGTAAAATGCCACTATGTACACCTCTGTAGACTAACACCCAGCCAGTTGTGGACTCAATGCTACGTTTCCTAAACGTTACATGAAACACACACACAACTTCTCATCATACAATAATAAAAAATTAAAAAAAATTACTTTTACTCACGTAAGAAGAATGCTGTTTTTAAGTAGAGAGAAGGACATAAGCCTTGGCCAAGTGCTAGAACATATAAGCCTTGCTAAGCTATACAAAATAGCGACCAACACATTTTTCAAAGAAAACTGCACAACACTCCAAGCAAGAAAACGCAACCCCAGCATTTGTAGCTGTGAGTTCACATAGCACACGTCGTATCTCCCACAATGCAGTGAAGTAACATACGTTTTGTTAAACAAAAACATCGTTATTAACCAAAAACATTCGTGAGGGGGAGGAAGGAAGAGTGGGGCATAGTGTATTGTCCTTACCTGACCCCCGGACGCAGGACGAATGGCCGCAACAACAGGCTGGTCCACCACGTTGACGAGGCCTCTTGCTGGCGGGGACAGAAGCGGCTCCGGCGCGACGCCCACATCCTGCGGCCAGTCATGGTGCAGGCCGACGACATCTTCTGCCAGAGATGACGCCGTAGTCAGAATGCTCAGGGACCCGCTACTTCCTCACGGCTAATGCCAACGGTTTTAGCACAAGCTAACAGCTAACTCCAGGCTGACGGTTAGCATCAAGCTAAGGTTTCTAGCCTTAATGCAGTAGCAAGCTAACGGCTTAGCCTAACAGCTAACTGGCTAACAGCTAGCTCTTACCGGCTATCGATAGCCACCAGCTAACGCAGTAGCAAGCTAAAGCCGCTACTACTGAAGCTGTGTAACGTGAGGAATAGCGATACAGGCCAACACTTCAGACAGCCGACTGTCTCTCCTTCTTTTTATCCAAAAGAAAAAAGGGAAGGCAACACACGTCCCTCTCACAGAACGGTGTTACCAGATACAGCGGCATCGGCAGCAAGCCCCGTTGTACGCAGGCTGCAGCCGTCTCGAGCTCGGAGATATTCTCATAATGAAACACCAAGCTTGCATCCTCCGTGCCGGGAGATTTCGTCTTGAAAAGCGGGGCCAGCGCGGTGGCAGAGGGAATCCGTCCTCAGAGACCCGGGGACTTGAACCCCAGACTCGGAATCACGGCCCCAGGAAAACAAAGCTACGACCTCTCTGAGGAGGAGCACTGTTTTATCGTGCAGCATCAAACTAGAACCCCCTCCACCGCTATATAGAGGCAACGAAGGGGTTCTTGCTTGGGGCCGACCTTACGCAAGCTGCGCAGTTGCCCCCTCACAACTGACACACCTGAGGCTCGCGTTGCAAAACATCACCCGCCCTAGAGAGACCGTCAGCTCTTTCAGCTGACCGCCTCTCGCGGCTTAGTATCAAGCTGCATAGCCGGAGACAACGCCTGCGGGGGAACTGCTCAGCGACGCGCGCCCCAATGCGAAGCGCCAGTGGAGGTCAGAATGATCATCATCTAATCTAGACTCTCTGGTGGTGACGACATTATCCTTTCTTTCTCCCGTAAATTAGTGAGAGAGGGAGACACAAAAGAAAATGCCAACACAGTTCCTATAACTAAACTAACTACTTTAACACTAAACTTAAGCAGTGCTATACACAGGCTTCGTGGTGAAAGTAGGAAAGGAGCTGTTGTATGGCCATGACCCCATTTTATAGGAGCGGATGTGGGATTGGTCAGGCGGATGGGCAGGTGTACACGTGGTGAAAGCTTTCATTTAGGAGATGATTAAAGGGACAGTTCCAATAGAGCAAAGCGTAAGCTATTAACGAAATATAACTGCAACAGTCCCTAGCTGACATGTTGATTCCCCTTCTCCTCTCTATATATTACACACCTGCAACTGTCACCCGGCCTTTTAACTGTAATTTGACTGTTCTGCTTCATGTATGTATCATGTATGTAATTTTATTTGGTTGTTTGTTTGATGTGTGTTTTAACTATTTCCCGTACCTCTGTGATGTTTGTACCATCTGTCTCTCTTCTATTTTATGCCTGGTTAAATAAAGGTTAAAAAATATATATAATAATAATAATAATAATAATAATAATAATAATAATAATAATAATAATAATAATAATTAAAGGGGATAGGAGAGACAGGAGAGAGAGACTGGAAATTCAAAGCAACGACTTGCGAGCGAAACAGCAGGCCTTTCCAAGCCAGCCCGCAAAGCCACCCATTTGTTTGCTCACTCCACATATCCATGTTTTCAATTGGCTCTTTCCATGCTTCAGTAAAAGAAAAAAAGAAAAAACCTGCTGAGGTGCTACTAAAAACACACAGCCTGTGCGCCGACTGGGGTTTGACAAGTCCAGGGTCTCTGTTTCATCCTGAGACCAGATCGCCATGGAGATGAAAGCAGGAAGGGGGAGAGAGAGACTTAGGCTTTTGGTGTGAATCAGGTGTTGATTGGCGGCATGGGAGCCTTTAAGAGGTCGGAGGGGGGAGCTGTTGATGGACCTGTCAGGGGGGTGGGGACGGTGGGGGGAGGGGGGTTCAGGATCCCTGAACACCATCCCTGCTGTTTCGACATGTGGTCCTTTCGCCGCCCTAGTGGCTGGTGTTTACTCCCTGCTGAGCAGTGCGCACTCTGCCCGGGGCTTACTGGTGATGTCTACTCCCTGCTGCATACTCTTACTGTACTGGTGATGTTTACTCCCTGCTGCGTACTCTTACTGTACTGGTGATGTTTACTCCCTGCTGCATACTCTGCCCGGGGCTTACTGGTGATGTTTACTCCCTGCTGCACACTCTGCCCAGGGCTTACTGGTGATGTTTACTCCCTGCTGCACACTCTGCCCAGGCCTTACTGGTGATGTTTACTCCCTGCTGCACACTCTGCCCAGGGCTTACTGGTGATGTTTACTCCCTGCTGCACACTCTGCCCAGGGCTTACTGGTGATGTTTACTCCCTGCTGCGCACTCTGCCCAGGGCTTACTGGTGATGTTTACTCCCTGCTGCGCACTCTGCCCAGGGCTTACTGGTGATGTTTACTCCCTGCTGCACACTCTGCCCCAGGGCTTACTGGTGATGTCGGAGTACCTCTTTGGAGGTGCTATCAAACCCATTCACTCACACATTCACACACCGACGGCGGAGGCGACCATGCAAGGTACCAACCTGCTCATCGGGAGCAGTTAGGGGTTAAGTGTCTTGCTCAAGGACACTTCCACATGCTGCCCGGGAGGAGCGGGAATCAAACTGGGAACCTTCGGATTACCAGACGGCTGCTCTACCTCCCGAGCCACTGTGGCCCGTGCAACATGCAGAACCCACCCGATCACAGTCTGGGAAATATATAAATATAATTTTTAAATGCAGTTTATAGCTGCTGGTGCCTCTGTGGAAAACACTTGAAGCCTGTGCTTAAAGAGCCGGCCTTGAAAAGTGAAGAGTGAAAAGTGACACTCACTCTTGCTCACTCTTGTTCATTTCTCTGAAGTTGCCTTCCTCACCTGTAAGTAAATCATGTGTTTCTGTCCGAGTACACTGTTCTGTCGCTGCTTTAACCACGTCGAGGGGCCAAGTCGGGTCCACCGAACTCTACTACTGTTCCCACCTCCTGTAGAAGCAGGTCTCACTGTTCCCACCTCCTGTAGAAGCAGGTCTCACCTCCTGTAGAAGCAGGTCTCACCTCCGGTAGAAGCAGGTCTCACCTCCTCTAGAAGCAGGTCACGGATCTGGTTTCATGTTTATTCTCCCAGGACAGTCACGCCAGGATAGTCACATCTGTCATGTTCTGTTTGTCTGATGCTGGTCTCAGAAATACACTCTCTCATGTCTATTTGTAAACAGGTTGGACTGCGTGCGAAGACAGACCTGGACACTAAACAGAGCTTTCGCTCTGCTGAACGAACTACCCAGGCTCAATATTGTGACACACAAACGTATTCACTTTGCCACCAGCGATACAGTGGTTAAAAACTGAAAGTATTCACTTTGCCTATCACCAGCGATACAGTGGTTCAAAACTGAAAGTATTCACTTTGCTTCACACAGTGGTTCAAAACAAAAATAATTAACTTGTTATATTAAATGTAACTTAATAAATGTAATCAGTCTGACACTATTTACTATAATCTATCTACCAGTGTTCAATACATTTTAACCACAAAGATTATGGAACCTATTCAACTCGATCTAATGACTGGATGGTTCTTAGGGTCCCTCCACCACACCCTGGCAGGACAGAGGCAAGGACGCGGGAACTCATTCTGACTTGGGGGTGCGGTCGAGTCAGAGATAAATAATAATACCGTCATATTAAATGCATGCGCGAAGCAGAAGACTATTTATTGCAAGCGGCAACAACAAGCATACATCACCAGCCTACCCCACCTGTTGCGCCCCCGTACCAGAACGCTACGACGGACGGGGACGTCTCTAAATGTCGTGCCTTTATTTTTCAATGTTCACTATTCGGACAACAGCCGCACACTTCCAAAGTGATTATACATCTAAAATCGCTTACCTGCTCAAGGGTCCTGCGTTAGAATGGGCGACAGGCAGCTCTCCACTTCAGTCAGTCCTTTATCCATTTTGTCCAGTCTTCTGCCTTGAAGGTGAATTTCTCTGGCGAGGGGAACTTGAAACTGACTCATACTTTCGCTTTCACGCCGTTAGCGCTAGCTACCCTGCTGTCTCTAAACTCAAACTCAAACTACTAACGTTACTGTAGCAGCCTACTCTAAAGTCTATACCAACGGATTTCCAGTTCCGTGTTGACGCTTCCAGGCCGCGTCTATTCGAATCCCAACCGGTTCATGCGTCGGCTACACGCTGTTAATAACACTGCATTATCGAGACAGCGCCCCTATGACGATCTGGCAATGAAGTAGGGTAAATCTGCAGTGCCGCTTCGCTCTTTGACATTGACGAGCCTCGGTTACAATGGAATAAATGCCAAAACAACCTTGCAGTTGCAGTTACACTCCCATCCAGCAGGGGGTGCTGCAGCCCCTGCCGCACCTCCCCTTCCCGCGTCCCTGGACAGAGGAGCAGTCGCAGTGGACGGCTCATATCGCTGTGATCGCGGACTGAGCGGTTCAGGCTGTCCTTTGTCCCCACACAGCCATCAGACTGTTCAACACCATATGACCCCCCCCCCCCCTCTCTCTCTCTCTCTCTCTCTCTCTCTCATGACCGGGGCGCGCCCGCCCCCCCCACACCCCCCCCCCCCATTGGGACAATGTGCATTTCATTTAAAATGTGTATACTGTAATTGTATATAGCAATTTTATTTTATTTGACTTAACACTGTGCAGGAGGAAAAGCAAGAGCAACATTCAACATGTTAAACAAGATCTGGAAAACCTGATCTATCTATCTATCTATCTATCTATCTATCTATCTATCTATCTATCTATCTATCTATCTATCTATCTATCTATCTATCTATCTATCTATCAAGTTTGTTCTGATCTAGGGAAGTCAGCTTTTTCCTTTGATGCCTCTAACTCATGGAATGTCCTCCAACTCTCTCTGAAGTCGGAGGTTCTCCCTTATCTTGGTATGTTTAAACGTATGATTTCAGACCATTGTCTGAAACCTGTAACTGTTTTAGCAGATTTTTTAACGTTTAAAAAAGGTTTTTTTGATTTATTATTACTCTTTTGTGTTTCATTTTCTGTGAATATTGCTTTCTATTATGTACTGTTTGGTACAATCGTCGTTTCTGTAAATGAGGGAAACTTACGGTTAGAGTTCAGTGGGTTTACTACACTGCTGCTGCTGCTGCAGCTCCGGCCTCTCTCCATTACAGTACATCCCAGTTTTGTTCGTTTGAGTTTTGATATTGAGTGTTATGTGGTGGCGCCCTATTCTATCTTTATTATTCTTTTTGTGTGCTGCATTATGGTTTTATGATTGTTATTGCTGTTTCCTAGTCTGTTCTAAAATGTCTGTAAAGTGTAGTGTGTAGTAAAACTTGTAAAATTATTGTAAACAGATTTTGTTTATATTCACATTTCCACCCAAACAGATTGTTCTATTATTTTCTACCATTGGTCTATAGTCTACAGTCTACAAGCTGAATATCTTTCCTTCCTCATACAATCTTTTCAAAGTCCATCACAACCGTTTGCTTTGCTCTCTACATGTTTACATCCCATACGCGTTAAGTTTCACTTTCGGTTCTGGCGAAGTAGTCCGACTTGATTGACAGGCACATGCTGGAAGAACAAGTAATACACTGTCTGTGACAATTCTCCACTTGCACAACCTGAAAGTAGGCACTTCCGGCTGACTTCCGGTTGCGAATGGTACTTCCTGTCCCATCCAAATACATTGGTTTTAGCTACTTTTCTCCCGTTATTTAAACAACTTTGTCGTCACAGAGAGGCAATGAAACGTTTGTATTATTATAGTATAGAATGTATTTAATAAGCAAACGTTTGTCAGCAGGGTTTTTGGGCTGTATTTCATGTAAAAACGTTCACTGTTAGTTTACTTGCTCACGCTAATTAAGGCTAATGCTGGCTAACAGAAGCTAGCGCAAGAAACGACGCCGCAAAGTATTGTTTATAGTGCATTTCTTGCCACCTTATAGCATTTGTACATTTGTATGACAGTCTATAATGCTCCCGTGAGGTTTTTCCGGACGTTTTGGTAATGATTTTCACTATAAAATCATATTTCTAAATGACAGGAAGTTGATGAAAACTGGCCGGGATAGCTTTGAGCTAACGATCTTTTCCATTCTAAACGTAACGTTAGTTGTTCAAAACATTACCTGTCTATATAATTTGTTCCTCAACGTTATATAGACAGGTAATGTTTTGTAAACTAACTGCTACAGTTAGAAGCTAACGTTAGCCAGCAAGCTGCAGCCTGCTACAGTTAGAAGCTAACGTTAGCCAGCAAGCTGCAGCCTGCTACAGTTAGAAGCTAACGTTAGCCAGCAAGCTGCAGCCTGCTACAGTTAGAAGCTAACGTTAGCCAGCAAGCTGCAGCCTGCTACAGTGAGAAGCTAATGTTGAGGAACAAATTATATAGACGGGTAATGTTTTGAACAACTAACGTTACGTTTAGAAGCTTGCTGGCTAACGTTAGCTTCTAACTGTAGCAGGCTGCAGCTTGCTGGCTAACGTTAGCTTCTAACTGTAGCAGGCTGCAGCTTGCTGGCTAACGTTAGCTTCTAACTGTAGCAGGCTGTAGCTTGCTGGCTAACGTTAGCTTCTAACTGTAGCAGGCTGCAGTTAGTTTACAAAACATTACCTGTCTATATAACGTTGAGGAACAAATTATATAGACAGGTAATGTTTTGAACAACTAACGTTACGTTTAGAATGGAAAAGATCGTTAGCTCAAAGCTATCCCGGCCAGTTTTCATCAACTTCCTGTCATTTAGAAATATGATTTTATAGTGAAAATCATTACCAAAACGTCCGGAAAAACCTCACGGGAGCATTATAGACTGTCATACAAATGTACAAATGCTATAAGGTGGCAAGAAATGCACTATAAACAATACTTTGCGGCGTCGTTTCTTGCGCTAGCTTCTGTTAGCCAGCATTAGCCTTAATTAGCGTGAGCAAGTAAACTAACAGTGAACGTTTTTACATGAAATACAGCCCAAAAACCCTGCTGACAAACGTTTGCTTATTAAATACATTCTATACTATAATAATACAAACGTTTCATTGCCTCTCTGTGACGACAAAGTTGTTTAAATAACGGGAGAAAAGTAGCTAAAACCAATGTATTTGGATGGGACAGGAAGTACCATTCGCAACCGGAAGTCAGCCGGAAGTGCCTACTTTCAGGTTGTGCAAGTGGAGAATAGCCCCGACCAACTAGTGGTCAAAAGCTCCACTGGATAGCCTACCTTGAACTAAAAACGTTAAACGGACAATATCTTCCTAGAATACAACATTAAACAGACAATATCTTCCTAGAATACAACATTAAACTGACAATAACTTCCTAGAATACAATGTTAAATTGACAGTGGCTCGGGAGGTAGAGCAGTATTGGAGTCATACTGACTGTACTGTACAGCAGTATTGGAGTCATGCGCGTCATACTGACTGTAATGTACAGCGTGTGGAGCAGACAGGAAGACTCCTTCAGACAGAAATAAACACCTTCTCCAATAAATAATGTTCTGCAGCTCGTTTGGGAAGTGGCCGGGACTCCGGGGGTCAGCCTCCCCTCTCACAGTCCTATTGGAGAGGTGCGGCCGGGGGTCAGCCTCCCCTCTCGCAGTCCTATTGGAGAGGTGCGGCCAGGGGTCAGCCTCCCCTCTCACAGTCCTATTGGAGAGGTGCGGCCGGGGGTCAGCCTCCCCTCTCGCAGTCCTATTGGAGAGGTGCGGCCAGGGGGCGTGTAGCATAATGCCAGCGGAAGAGTGCAAGAGCGCTTCCGCATTCTTCGCCGCGCATGCGCATGAGGTCCTCGCTTAGTTCAGACGCCCCATTCAACACGGTGAATCCCAAACTCGAAACTCCGTTAAGCTCCAGAGAGAGAGGCTGAAAACCGCCAGTTCTTGCCCGACGGATGGGAGCCGAATCGCGGATCCGAGTTTTCTGATGAATAGCCCCAAAGCATGGAGGTTGCGAACGGCGCCGGCTTCGCTGACCAGAGCTCTCTCAGATTCAAAATTTTAATCGCAGCCTGGAACATACATGTTTCGGAACCAATGTGTAACTAGACAGTTACAATATAACATTTATATTAATTAACCCAGTTAATTTAACACTTCAACATGAGCGGGCACACACTCATGCGCACACACTCACACTTATTGCCAAAAGGAAAAGCCACTTTAAATCAGTATTAGCAACAGTAACAGTGTATTGCACTACCAAAGCTACCTAGCATGTCCTATATGCTCTGTAAATAACTATGTACAGATACCGATTTTGATGTCACACCATGTTACCTGTTACCTGTTATTGCACAATTTTTTTTGTATTGGATTCTATTATATGTTGTACCCACTGTATTGCACATCGTTGCGGGCAAGACCACCCGCATTTCATTGTATACTCGTATGCCGTGACAAATAAAACTCTTGACTTGACTTGAGTTAATGCCTGGAGAAAAATAAACAGGATACACAACAAGGTGCACTACATATAACCTCATCGCATGCACCTTGTTGTGTATCCTGTTTATTTTTCGTCATTATTATATTCAGAGTTAATTATATTGTTTACACTGTCTTTCTTCTATTATAACCCTGCCCATTCCCAAATCATATTCAGACAGTATCACAGAGACTTCTATTGACCGCGGAATTAGTTATTATTAGTAAGACACAACATTTCCGTAGTAATTGACCACCAGACTCTTTCTCTTAAGGCATTAACTGGGTTAATTAATATAAATGTTATATTGTAACTGTCTAGTTACACATTGGTTCCGAAACATGTATGTTCCAGGCTGCAAATTTTGAATCTGAGAGAGCTCTGGTCAGCGAAGCCGGCGCCGTTCGCGACCTCCATGTTTTGGGGCTATTCATCAGAAAACTCGGATCCGCGATTCGGCTCCCATCCGTCGGGCAAGAACTGGCGGTTTTCAGCCTCTCTCTCTGGAGCTTAACGGAGTTTCGAGTTTGGGATTCACCGTGTTGAATGGGGTGTCTGAACTAAGCGAGGACCTCATGCGCATGCGCGGCGAAGAATGCGGAAGCGCTCTTGCACTCTTCCGCTGGCATTATGCTACACGCGGCCGGGGGTCAGCCCCCCCTCTCGCAGTCCTAATCCGTCACTCTACACCGGCACAGGGCCGGGGGCAGGACGGCTTGGGTGTGGAGAAGCCCAGTGGAGCTTCACCAGGATGGGGTTCCCTGACAGGATGGGGCTCCCTGACAGGCATGAGAGGCTGCTGCCATGGCTCAGCAGCTGTGTGCTGTCGGCCTCACACTCCTTCGTCATCCTCATCCTCATCCCCGCTCCCCCAAACCACCTCGACCTTCACATCTCCTGCTCTCACACAGCTGTTGTTACACCCCCCGTCCTCATTTCCTCTCCATTTATCTTAATAATAATAATAATAAACTTTATTTGTATAGCACCTACAAGAATTACAGCTCAAAGTGCTTCACAGCATCGAAAAAAGACAGGCAAAGAATGTGCACAAAATTGGCAGATCAAGAGCATGCATAAAGTGCAGACATAAAATAAGTATAGAACGAGCATCAAAATAGACAAAGTCAAGGTAAGACATAGAACATTAAATCATATAGTTTTTCATAATAGGATCTAACCTAGCGCAGTGCAACAAAATAGTTAGTAAAATAGAATAGACAGAGTAAAATAATGCAATAGTGCATTTCTCAATTACAGTCTTTCCTCCTGTTTGATACCCACACAGTTTAAAACCTGACAGTCTTTCCTCCTGTTTGATACACACAGCTTAAAACCTGACAGTCTTTCTTCCTCTTTGATACACACCATTTAAAACCTGACAGTCTTTCTTCCTGTTTGATACCCACACAGCTTAAAACCTGACAGTTTAATTAATTATTAGATCAATAAATCTTTGTGCACACAGCGAATATTTGGCTATTGTACCATACACCATTTTACTCCTTTTTATTTGTGTGCAGTCCAAGAAAGAATCAGAATCCCAAGAGCCTATTTTATTCTTCAGACATCATGGGGCAGCGGTGGACTAGAAGAGTCAGAAGAGTCAATATTTATGTGGTTATATTTATGTGGTTATATTTTAAGAACCCAGAGTACTTACTCCTTACGTTCCAACAACTGTTATCTCCTACATATCCCCAAAGTTCACACTGAATTCGGCAAGCACTTTGCACCCGCTGTCTGGAATTCACTACAGAGCACTCTGGACCTGAAGGAGCTAATTTCTCTTAGAACATTTAAAAACCTTGTGAGTAACATGGAATCAGCCTCATATCGTTCTTGCTCCTGCTTTATATGAAAGGCCCATTATTTAACTCTATTGCTCTCACCAGATTGTATCTTGTCTATCTGTTGTTGATTTGGTATCGTTTTATTGTGTAATTTAGCATTGTCTGTTTTAACTGTCGAAATGTATATGTTTTAAGCTGCTGTCTTGGCCAGGCTTCCATTGGAAAAGAGATCATTGTGTCTCAATGGGACTGACCTGGTTAAATAAAGGATAAATACAATAAATAAAAAAGAAGGTCTTGGGCTCCAGTCCCCACTAGGCAGGACCGTCTGGGATGAAGTGGATGAGCATCCTGACGGGTATACAACATCACTGCACCAGTGGAGGTTTCTCTATGACAACACGTGAAACACAAATTCACTCATAATTCATAATTATTATTAATTTACATATATATATATATTTTTTTTTAATTATTATTATTATTATTTTGTTTATTAGAAATGTTTTCCTCTGTAAAGAAATGCCAGTGATTTTTTTTCCAGCTCTGAGCAGGCCTGCACTGCAGTAATGACTGCAGTAATATTCGTGCAGAATATCTGCACAGGTTGACCCAATTTAAATAAATAATAAATAATAGCCAATCAAAATAGGCTATTAACTTCATCTAAGCACGGTCTGTGCAGTTAAACTCTTGCCATTGAATGGGGGATTGAATGATTGACAGCCTTGACAATCCAATAATACACGGAGGATGAATGATTGGCAGCCTTGAAAATCCAATCAGAGATTGCTGCATCGCACAGTCAAAATGGGTCCAGCTGCAGGTTCGGAGGTTAGGTTTAGCTCGGGCCAATCTCAAGTTTCTCAAGTTTCTTTATTAGTTGTCATACAGAAGTACAGAATACTTTTATACAAAATGTAACAGAAAGAAGCATTTTGTATAAAAGTATTCTGTACTTCTGTATGACAACTAATAAAGAAACTTGAGAAACTTGAGATTGGCCCGAGCTAACCTAACCTCCGAACCTGCAGCTGGACCCGTTTTGACTGTGTGAAACATAGAAAGCTAGTAGTTTAGTAAGCTGTACAGCTATAACAACACAGGCTAAATTAAACTTTGCGCCAACATTAGGACCGAAGTATAAACCAGCAACTGAGCAACATGAAGAAGTGGACTTATGCATCTGGATCAGAAAAAAAGTTGTGGATGAAAAAGTAAGTAGGCTACAGTGTTTGTAAAAGCTTGTATGCTAACAGTAGCTAGCCAGCTTAGCCTACATCACAATGATGATCACCAAGCTAACTTACTGTACACACTGTAGGGCTGGGCAATTAATCGAAACAGAATCGCGATATCGATTCATAGACCTATGCAATCTCATTTCTAAGTTATGACGATTTTTCTTTAATTACATTTTTTTTTTTTTACTTTTAAATTTTTTTTTATCTGGGTTGAACATGATTTGTGGAACTCCCTCTGGTGTTGTGGTCGTGGTATTCACTGACCTTTGGGAAGTATTTCGACATGCACATGGGTATCTTAGTGGTGTAGTGTATCTTGTAGACCAGGCCCATTGCAAGTTGCTGTACTCTGTCGTCTACTCTAAGCCATCCTAGGTTGTCAAAGTGGGCAGGGGTGAGGTGGGTTTTAGGAGTAAGGTCAAGCAGTAGTCTGACCAGTTTGTTTTGTGATGTTTGTAATCTTGTTTTTAGTGCCTTTGAGGTGCTTTGGTACCATGAGGTGCAAGCATAGTCGTAGTACCCTTAAATGAGTGCTCCTGTTAGAGTCTTCAAGGTATTCTTGTTTACCAGAGAGGAGATCCGGTACAGGAATCTAGTTCGTTGGTTGACTTAGTTTTATTACATTGGATCCCATTTTGTCACAGGAAAGATTTGCCTCTATAGGATGGAACCCAGGTAGGTAATTTCATATTTCCTTTTAAGATAAGATAAGATATTCCTTTATTGATCCCCTTGGGGAAATTCAGGCATCATAGCAGCATGGGGGAAGGGGGGGGGTACAGGTAGTGAAAACAACACAAGCAGTGTAAACAAATAGGTCAATATAATTTACTATCTAACTAACTGAAATATATTTTCACAGTGTCACATAAGGTGCAGTATGCATAAGGTAGTGTTATAATTTACTATCTAACTAACTGAAATATACATTATTCATTATTCACAGTATCACAGTATCCACATAAGGTGCAGTATGCATAAAGTAGTGTTATTGTCCTACTTGGGTTCCTATTAGTTCTAGGTCGATGTCTGGCAGCAGTCCCTGCCCACTGTTGGGGAGCCTGATGGCCACTGGTATGAAGGACTGTTCGAGGCGGTTAGTTGAGTGTCGGGGGGGGTATGAGTCTGTGGCTTCCTTGTCACCTTCACCTAATATGTTTTGATCTGGTCAGGTGCGCTGTCACCTAATATGTTTTGATCTGATCAGGTGCGCTGTCACCTAATGTTTTTATCTGGTCAGGTGCGCTGTCACCTAATATGATTTCATCTGGTCAGGTGCGCTGTCACCTAATATGTTTTTATCTGGTCAGGTCCGCTGTCACCTAATGTTAATATGTTTTCATCTGTGTCCACTGACCACTGACACACAGTGGGGGATGTTTTAAAAATATAATTTAATATATAATATAATATAATAATTTGTGCTTCACCTAAAAACTTTGTCAGCAGCCTCCACTGCACTGCACTGCCCAGGACAGGAAGGCTCTGCAGAGAGTAGTTCACTCAGCAGAGTGTACTACAGGCAGTGTTGGGCAAGTTACTTTAAAAAAAGTAATTAGTTACAGTTACTAGTTACTTCTTCCAAAAAGTTACTAAATTGGGGGCGGTCAGGTGTTGTAGCGGAGATTGCGCTTGTCACCAACGCAGGAGATGCTGGGTTCGAGCCCAGCTCTCGCCGTTGCTACCAGCTTGGCTGGTCGTTCATACTAATACAATTGGCAGTATTAGGGGGTGGGAAGCTGGTGGGTGGGAATCTGGCGTTGTGGACAGCGATGCCTACAGGTCAGGTCTCGGCGCTTGCTCAACGGGGGCAGGACTTGGTGGAGATAGCGTGCCCTCCCACGCGTTACACTTCACCAATGAGAGTCCTCGCTGCCAAGTGAAAAGACGTCACTGGCAGTCGCCACACGCATCGGAGGAAGCGTGCGGTCTGCTTCGGGACGCCCTTGTACCGACTCATAGGAGAACATGCATACAGCAGCCAGGTAGCCTATTCTTTAATCCCAGCCCAAGAGTGCTTCCACGTTTTCCCTGATTGGCCGCGACAACGCCTAGCACGCCCCGCGGCAGAGCGGAGCGGCAGAGCGGCAGCGGCGCATAGGTTGCCGCGGCATTATGCAGCCGTAATCCCCCCGGTTTTAACATCGACGGTTAGCTCAACTCGTTCCTCAGCTTGCTGTGGAGCCTGCGGTGCGTTGGTGACAAGTTTGAATCACTTCAATTTATTTTAATATATTTTTTTTTACGTTTAATTAATTTATCATCTCTCTATATAAACGTAACTAGCGTCTGTCTTTCTTTCGCCGGTTAAGTTTAGACATTCTTTCGCCGGTTAAGTTTAGGCATTCTTTCGGAGTTGGTTAAGGTTAGAGTTTGTCTTAGAGCATGGCAATAGAATGCCTGTCTTTCTTTCGCCGGTTAAGTTTAGGCATTCTTTCGGAGTTGGTTAAGGTTAGGGTTAAGTTTAGGCATTCTTTCGGAGTTGGTTAAGATTAGGGTTAAGTTTAGGCATTCTTTCGGAGTTGGTTAAGGTTAGGGTTAAGTTTAGGCATTCTTTCGGAGTTGGTTAAGGTTAGGGTTAAGTTTAGGCATTCTTTCGGAGTTGGTTAAGGTTAGAGTTTGTCGCAGAGCATGGCAATAGAATGCCTGTCTTTCTTTCGCCGGAGCAGCAGCCTATTTCCGCTCTGCCGCGCGCCGCGGTCACATGGGAGTCGTGGCCAATCAGAGAAACGCGAAGCACTCTTGGGCTGGGATTAATATAGACGCAGCCAGGTAGGGGAGGGGGGGAATTGGCACAGCGACTAAATTGGACGGGGAGAAAAACAGAAAATCGGAGAAAGAGAAATTAAAAAAAATTACTAAATTTGTTACTCAGTTACAAATTATAAAAGTAACTAGTTACTTCAGAAAGTAACTATTGCGTTACTTTCAAGTACATTTTAAATGCTCAAATGTGACCCCACCTCCACCCCTCTTTAACACTTTAATCGCCGGAAACGCCGAAACTCGTCATTGCCCGCCATGCTCATTCTGCCGAAGACGCCATAACACGTCTTTGATATCAATATTTCAAAAATCTGTGATCGAAATCATATTTCTCCTCCGGGGACCTGAGATATACTGCTGAGCTCCACTCAACTCTCTAACGGTTCAAGAGCGCCATCTGGTGGCCGATCGGCAGATCGCCCAACAGGAAGTCATGTGGATGACGTGGTGCTCACCCATATTTCGCCCGGGCACTCGCTATCATTAGCAGGACTCCATCTTGACACAGTGAACACCGATCGGTGCAAATAACTCGACAAACAACATGATTTGGACGTATATACTATTATACAACCTGGAGATGGATCGGGTATTTATACATCCCATAATAGGAATATCTCTGATCCACGCTCATCGCCCAATGGCGCGAGGAAGATACGGTAAGATCCAGCGTTATTTTCCAACGTGTTCTTTACTAACTGCTCTGATGATCATATCACCCACACTAGATGAATGATATAACGTTGCCCACGGAATTATAAACGACCCCCCGCCCATCCGGTCAACATCAGATGATACGTAGTAACTTCTAGAACCACGTCCAGTTGACATTTTTTATCTCGCGCCGATTGCTATCAAACTGTATTTCATCATCAATATAATGCATTTGGAGCTATAAATCACGTTCTGGAGAAAGCTGCAGAAAACGATAAAAACATGCTTATACTTTAGACCGTATTTTAGTATGAATATGTGAATGAAAAAGTATAACGTTGCTACACCCTGAACAATTGATATAGGACATTGAATGGGCCATAATAATGTCAATTTAGCAATACAATTTAAAAAGTTATAGCCCTGCAAAGAAGGGGAACTTCTCCATAGACAAATAGAGATGGCGAGGGATGGTAAATTATGAATTTAACCATGGCGATCACACTGGCCGGGGGTTGGTAGAGGGGAGGGGGCAGGGGCTGACCTGGGGAAAGGTATAAGAGGGCGTGGCACCTAGGGTGCGCTATCTTGGTCTATGGGGATGAGTCGTACAATTGCAGGCAGAGGTGATGCACCCAGACATGTATGCTGAAACTGATGCTAAGCGTTGAATAAAGCAAAGAGTGAGAAATAACAACAGCCTCTGTGAGTCATCCGTTTCTGAGGACGTTACAATATTATTGACAGGTTATTACATTGTTGAATGGGTAACCTTGTTTTCTATTGCTAGATGATGTAATAATATAAACCCATAATTTAATAGCTGCTCATAACATGTTAAAAATACATTTAATAAAGCCCAAAATGTAATACAATAATCAGCCAGTAACATAGGCTAATAAAATCATGAAACGATAATGTCAGATATCTTTTTCCAATAATTGAATAAGTTATTATATGATGTAATTATATAAACCCATAATTTGATAACTCAAGTAGTTTCAGTTAGCTATCCAGTCTAACTAAACAAAGCATGTGTGCAAAGCTAGAGGGACGCAATGTACCAAATTAAGAATTCCAATACAGTATGTTATTTCCATGGCCTAGGAAAGTACAATCAATATTTGTGAACATGAGCTACTCTCTCCCAAAGCCAGAAACCAAGAAAAGCAAGACTCAAACTCGTGATGCCATGTAGAGTCTGGAGCTGCTCCGTAGACAATGAACGCAGGATGTTTGTTTTTGTGAGGTTTTATGCCCAAAAAGGTTTTATTCTATAGAAGTATGATCGGTTCTGAAACAGAAAATGTATCTGTATACACAGAACATTCCCCTGTGTGCGCTCAGTGTCATCTATAACGTCTTTCCCAATTCATTGTCTACTCTTACAAAAATATGCGCCTTCTGGCAAACAGTTGTGGCTAACAGCTGTGGCTAACCTCTAGCTAGTCTCTCGTATTTTTATATGCAAATTAGTTTTGTGGCAAAACCTCTGGCGACATTCCGGGCAAACAGTTGTGGCAAACGTGTGGCCAACAGTGTCTTACCTGTGGTTTATATCTCTTACCTGTGGTTTATATCTCTTACCTGTGGTTTATATCTCTTACCTGTGGTTTATATCGCTTGCCGCTTTGCCACAAAACTCTGGTAAACAGAAAATATACAATGCTGCACATTGTAGGGACTAGTTTCAAGTTTCAAGTTTCTTTAATAGTTGTCATACAGAAGTACAGAATACTTTCATACAAAATGCTTCTTACTGTTACACTCCAGAGACTGTGCTAGACAAGATAGTATCAAATAACATAGTATAGCATGTAATTTAGAAGAAGAAAATGAGGTCACAGTGTTCGGTATAGACATATGTACAATGTTCTGAGTTACCATATAATATACAATACTATGCAGTGTACGAATGTACAGTACTATATAGTGCAAAGCAGAAATGGGATGAGGTACAATTTAGGTACAATTTACAGTAAGGTGTACGAGTTGTAGTGCAATCCTTCATCAATAAATATAAAGTGTGGGGAGTGGGTGCTACAGTGTGTTTGTTTAAAGTGGGTGTGTGCTATAAAGTGTGTGGAGTGGGTGCTACAGTGTGTTTGTTTAAAGTGAGTGTGTGCGTGTGGATGTGTGTGCTATGTGCGTTTGGTGGTTGTTGTTGTGTAGTGTTCATTGTTCGTTTAGCAGCCTGATGGCCTGGGGATAGAAACTTCTTCTGAGTCTTTCTGTGCTCGCCTTGAGACTCCGGTATCGCTTGCCTGACCGCAGCAGTTCAAAGAGGCAGTTGTTCGGGTGACTGGAGTCTTTAATGATTCTCTTAGCCTTGCCCTTGCAACGCTTGTTGTAAATGTTCTGGAGGGTGGGGAGCCCCCCTCCAATTGTGCGTTCGGCTGAACGTGTCACTCTTTGTAGTCTGCTTCGGTCTTGTGCAGTGCTATTCCCAAACCAGGAGGTGATGTTGCCAGTCAAGATGCTCTCTATTGTACATGAGTAGAAGTTCTTAAGGATCTTCTGACTGACTTGGAACTTCCTTAGGCACCTGAGGAAGTAGAGGCGTTGTCGTGCCTTCTTCACAACACTGTCAATGTGTGTGGTCCATGTCAAGTCCTCGGATATGTAGGCTCCGAGGTACTTAAAGCTGTTGACTCTCTCAACCGGTGCCCCGTCGATGCTGAGGGGGCTGTAGTCCTTGACCCCCGACCTCCTGAAGTCCACAATCATCTCCTTTGTTTTGCTGACGTTCAGGGAGAGGCTGTTTTCCTGGCACCATCCCGCCAGGACTATCTAACTTCTGCATCCAAACTGTTGTCATATAGCTGGAAACAAGCCATCAGACAAAACACATTGTATTCTAACATGTATCTCTGTACTGTACTTCTTGTATTGTTGTATATTTTTGTATTGTGCTGCATGGGATGTTTAACATGTATCTCTGTACTGTACTTCTTGTATTGTGTATATTGTTGTATTGTGCTGTATACCATGGGATGTTTTAACATGTATCTCTGTACTGTACTTCTTGTATTGTGGTATTGTTGTATTGTGCTGTATACCATGGTATGTTTTAACATCAAATAAAATAAAATAAAATGTATTTGTAAGGCCCGACAACACACGTTAATGTCCCCATGGGCCAGACACGTCTTCTTTAAACAAGTCAAGAAGAACCATCACAATACGTCAAGAACAAAACACCATAAAGTCCAAAACATTTTAAATAAATGCAACACTCCCAGACATACCCCACGCGAAGGTAAGGAAAAACTCACTAAAACCTAGCAATAGGAAAAAATGCACCACAGGCAATGTGGAGGAGAGAAACCTTAGAAGGGCCATTCAAGGGGGGATCTCCCTTCTCACGCCCCGGGCACATACAACGCGCACAAAGTTGACGTGCGGGTTCCGTGCGGGATTGCGCGCGTGGGCTGGCACACCGAGTCCGACTTCAGAGCGCACGGAAGCGCCACGGAGGAAGGCACATTTACATTGGGACAGCTGTAAATGCCCACTCTCGGACCCTTGACAGATTCAGAGCACCCCACTCTCGGAGCAGCATAGTGCACTCTGGGCATTCTTGGAGACGGGGCAGCAGAGTGCTGAGCGATGTTGGCATAGCTAACAAGCTAACAAGCTTTTCTTTTTAATAATTAAATAAAAAACAGCACTTAAGATAGCTAATATACGTTATACTGTAATTCCTCTAATAGTAACCCCGGCTTGTATTTGTTTCAACTGTAGCGGATACCAGGCTTGTATTAGGAGGAGGCATGTATAAGAGAGAGGCCTATATTTCTAATTTTCAAACAGATCATAATGAATAAATCAACATTTTGTGTCAGTTTGAACCCAGTAAAATGTACTGGGTTCATTTATTGAAACCAAGTACTGTATGAAATACGGTAGTAAACAGTGCAATTACAGGTGGTCAAAAAAAGTAAAATAAAGTAAAATAGTGCAATCACAATACTGGTATAATAATAATAATAATAATAATAATAATAATAATAATAATAATAATAATAATAATAATAATAATAATAATAATAATAATAATAATAATAATAATAATAATAATAATAATAATAATAATAATAATAATAATAATAATAATAATAATAATAATAATAATAATAACTTCGTTTTATACAATTCTGAGGTAGGCTTACTCTCTTGGTAAACATTAACACCATACCATTATATGGTATTTACTGCACAGCCAGGCCAGCATATAACAACAATAACAAAATATATTGCCTATGGTAAATCCGTTGAGGGAAATACTGTAATTCCTCTAATATACATGAAACCCGGCTTGTATTAGGAGGCCGGCTTATAATTGCTTAGCTCAACAGCGCACCCGGTCATTAAGACCCGGTTTTTAATTGAATACCGGTTACTATTAGAGGAATTACGGTATATATGTTAGAGTGCACAGAGCGATAACCCACCTAAAATTATGAATGGTATAGCAAATTAACTGGTTGGCTTCAGTTGTGATTTAGCTTGATTCAACTGCCAACTTAAAAGTTCTGCATATATTTTGGCCAACTGTATGTCGCTATGGCAAACAATACCATCATTGCCATCAAGTGTTAGGTTTGCCACAGGTTTGCCAGATGTTTGCAAACATTTGCACATTTACAGCAACATTTTATGGCAAACCTTTCAGACTTTCTCCAAACCTCTCCAGACTATCACACATTTGAGTTTTAGCACTCTACCGTTTGGATTTGGTTAACATGGTTAAAATAACATGTATACATTATGTAAAGAATTAAAGAACTGTCTGTGCTCCAATGAACAGTTTGGATATAGCTGCAACAGTGTCTCAGCGTGTTGGACCTACAGTATAGCTGCAACAGTGTCTTAGCTTGTTGGACCTACAGTATAGCTGCAACAGTGTCTCAGCTTGTTGGACCTACAGTATAGCTGCAACAGTGTCTCAGCTTGTTGGACTTACAGTATAGCTGCAACAGTGTCTCAGCTTGTTGGACCTACAGTATAGCTGCAACAGTGTCCCAGCTTGTTGGACCTACAGCAGTGGAAGCTGCCGGAACTCACAGGGCAACATGCAACTAAATTTAATCCAATCAGCGTCTTCAAATACAATATCTGGGGGCGTTTTTCTCTAGCGCTCGAAGTAGTCACTCTATTGGCTGAGCGTGGCATGTGACATCACGTCTCGAATCACGTCTAGGGTCCACCAGGAAAATACCATGCATAGACCACTGCACTTCCGCATTACATTGAGCTCATGGAGGAGAGAGCGGGGGGAGCAAATGAACCATGCTCGGCTAGTAGTTGTTGTCGGAAATTGATAATAATCACAAGATACTGTACATTCAGACAGTGTTGGATCTAACAAAATGGATTTATATGGACACTTTTATGGAAAGTTCAAGCCCGGACCACAAAGCTTCTCGAAGGGTTAAGCGTGACACGCTGACGCGACGGCTCGAGGCTCTTCCAACGTGATGCAGCAAAACAACTTAACAAGTGAGTCTATAACAATATTCTGTAGTTACTGAAACTGATTGAATATGGCAAGATTCAAGAGGCAAGAGGTTTATTTATAAGATAGATAGTTAAAAATATATGCACAACCTTTAAGTTGGCAGTTGGATCAAGCTAACTTGAGGCCTGACCTAGTATTATAGTCTGTTAGTCAGCGGTTAGTTTATTTTATAAAATTTAGCGTGCCTTGGAGGATTCAGTGGAGCAGGCGTATGAAAGGAAAAAGCTTAGATATGCAGACTTGGCAACCGAAACTGAACAGCGAGGATGGAAAGCTAGGGTTTGTCCAGTGAAAGTAGGATGCAGAGGATTTATAGCACAATCAACTTTATCTTTATTGGGAGAGTTGGGGATTCGTGGGCGGAGTTTGTGAAAAGCAGTAAATGAGATGTCAGAAGAAGCATTGCATGTCACGACTCGACGTATTGAACCCAATGTGCAGATATTGAGAATAGGCAGACAGATCTTGTTTAAACCCAGTTTTGGTATATTTAATAATAAGTGTTGTGAAGGATCAGATTAAACCGAATATATATATTTATTTATGGATATATATTTAATAGTATTTGTATATCGTTTGATATCCCTTGTATATTCCTTGTACATATACACTGAATATCCCTTTGGTCTACTAACAGCCCATAATAGTTTCATTCTCTCATTGGACAAGAACTTGGCGCCAGCAGCCAAGCCCCTTGGTTCAAGTTCAATCGTGCCGACGAACATGTCGTTACTAGCCCCGGTTCCGCGTAGGAATACGTCTGCCGAAATACGAATGGTACTATTTGTTCACAGCGCATATATATATGGCGCAAGTAAAGTAGAACTTCCCTTAGCCCTTAGTTCTTTACCCTCCAACCTAGTGGCAAGACGTTAAGCCTCACCCACGATACACGTGTGGTGCAGTATGGTCAACTTGGCCTCAGAATGGCATTGAGACATCGTGTGGATTAATAGTTGAATTGTCATAGTTTGGCACTATACCGTCGAGTGGGACGTATTTCTATTAAGTTAATAATAGTCTATTATGTATGGTGCATCGTTCGGTTAGAGTTATAAAGTGAGCAGTACCCCCATCGTTTTCCTCGCGTTATCTAGAGTCTTAACCAGGCTGGGCAGACCACGTGTGGTGCATCCATCCGAGGAGTTCTGGGCAAGGACGATTGGACCTGCACATTGGATTACCTTACCCGGACGACGGCGAGCCCTACACGGCTTGGATTATCTACTTGCTTTGGGTGCTTTGATTATGCCATGGATAACAGCCAACACTGGTAAGTGTTGGAACTACCCCCGAGAGGAGTCCAGGTGAGACGGCGCTCTAACCCGAGTGAGGTCGCCTCACGTCTCTTCGTTGTGGACCGGCAGCTACCGTCTACAAGAGGGCCCAACTGTATTCATCTGTGGACCAAGGTTCTGTGGGCACCGTGGTCAGCACTCTGAATTCTCCCAAGAAATCGTTGGCCAGATGGGATATCGCCAGCGGCTCTCCTAACCCCCCCCCCCCCCTACTGACTTACAACCAGCGGGACCCCCTTTAGTGTATCCAGCTATAATCATTAAGTACCATCGCTATAGTTCCCTAAAGAACCAGGTTGTATACTTGCTTCCTGCGTAACCAGAGATTGGACATTCAATGTTGATTTGCCTACGAATACTCATTTGCCTTACAAGTGCATTCAAATCATAAATGTCATTACGTGAACGTTGTATATACCCTTTGCTATATATTAAAGATTCGACGGATACATTTGTGTGGACTTGGTTTCATCAGGTGGGAAAGTGTTCATCATATCTATATCATGTACTGTGTGGCCAGTAGTTAAAGTACATAAAGCGGTAGTGGTTTAATGATACCATACTTATCAATACAGTCAGGGAATTGTACCCCTCAGTTACAATTGGTCCTTCGAGCCGGAGGGTAACTAGTGTAATATTAATATAGTGTTATTAATATTGAAATGGCCTATGATGAACACTCCACGAAACGGTCCTCCTAATGTAGAACGCCCGCGGCGCAGACGACAGCCACCTCCGTACTTAGAGGATTACGCTGTCAGTCAACTACCTAGCCTTCTACAAACGGTAAACGCGGTAAAAGTAAAAAGTAAAATTATGTCTGACCTTAACGACCAGGTTACCCCGACCACAGAGGCCCTAGTGGGTTCTAATGTAACTGACCAAGCTCACGGTGGGGACCAGGAGGGAGCTGACATGCCTTTACCCCCCGCCAATACCGAAGAAGTAGTCCCCGACCAGCCCCGGGAGGAAGACAACCCTACAGAGAGAGAACTCTGCACGGAAGAAGAGGAGGAGAGCGCCGAGGAAATAGAGCTCCAGGACTCCCCAACGAGTACCGCCAGGAGCGGCTCACCTCTACAACCGTCTTCCCCCAGCGAAGCGGAGAGGATGCTATCACAGGCGTTCCTCGTCAGCCTGACAGCCTCTACCGAACGCGATCGACTCCAGGGTGAACGCGATCGACTTCAGGGTGAACGCGATCGACTCCAGACACAGCAACGGAGCGAAGAAGAGCGCATACGCCTGGAGATGAGACGCCTTCAGACGGAAGAGAATATGGCAAGAGACCGAGCAGACACCCAGCGTGCCGCTGCCGGTGCCCAAAGAGAAGCAGAGCGCGACCTCGCTCTCATCCAGCGCGAAACCGAGCGCGACAGACTACAAGCCGAGCGCGACAAGCTACAAGCGCAACTAATGGAGCAGCTGATCCTCAAGGCAACACCCTCTCCCTCCGCCAGGGGTTCAAGGAACTCGTCGAGACAACAGTCAAGGGCAGCGTCTCCTAACCGAGCAAGCGACCCTGAACTTGACCAACAGACCAAGCCTATACCCCCCGCAGACCCCCTTCCCCGACCGGTCCAAGCGAGACCCAGCTACAAGGAAGGAGCAGCATACACTGCAGAGAAGCTAAATAAACGACTACAGGATCTAGAGGACCTGATAGAAGAAGAAGAGGGAGAGGAGGAGAACCAAGCCCGACGACAGCACAGTACTCCACCGGACCAGGAGGTCCAGTACAGCCCAGGCTATACCCCCGCGGCGCTGCGCTACAGACCCCCGACTCTATTCACGGGTGAGCACGACGCACAACCAGCCCCGAGGAATAGCACCTGGACCAGCGGGCCATGGTACCCTGCCGGTACCAGCCCACAGAGAGGCGCAAGAGGAGACTCGCCTAAGAGGCCTCTCCCCCAACGCTCGCCGATGTATCAGCCATCCACGGCGTCATACATTGCCACACCGACCATCCCAGACTTCACCCATGAGAATCGGGCACAGTACACGGAGCTCCGAATGTGCTTAGAGACAATGATGGTGGATGTCGTTGATGAACGTCACAAGTATGCAATATTACTGAAGCACCTGAAAGTACCCCGAGCGCACAATATAGCGCTAGCCTATGCCACCTCTACGACCCCATACACCGCGGCTCTAGCAGCGCTGGACCAGAGATATGGACGTATATGGGATTACGTAATCCAAGAGATAAGGCATATTGACCGCCTACCCCCAGCAACAGACAATCGCTCATTAGACGACCTGTCTATAAAAGTGCAGTCCCTGGTAGGGATGCTGGGAGCGCAACGAGAAAAGGGTATGCACGAGCTATACGCCAACTCTAACGTCGAGAGGATTTTAGAGAAGCTGCCACCCGCCAGACAAGAGCGCTTTAGGCGGCAGAGAGACCACCGTGATCCTAACGGTCCCGAACCATCCCTCCTCGATCTAGCCGACTTCCTGGCGAGAGAAGTCAGCAGCTTACGACTGGATACGTTCGTGCGGAGCACACCAAGCTCCAGAGAGGGACCCAGGAGAATAAACGATGGAAGAAGATCGGTGACTGTCATGCACCAATCAGAATCAGTACCGAGCAGTAAGAACCACAGTACCCCCTCGAGAAAAGAGAAGTGGAAGATGGTGTGCCCGTACTGCGAGAAGGAACACTGGCTGTCACAATGTGACCTGTTCACAAAGATGAATGCAGAAGAAGTGAGTCAATGGATAAAGTCCAACAGGCGCTGTTACCGATGTGCGCGCAGTCACATGGCAGCCGAGTGCCGCCTAAAGAAGAGGTGCAGTTGGTGTGACGGAGCCCACCTAGATGTCCTACACGACAGTAACAGAAGAAAGCCTGCACCTGCACCATCGAGCAGCACCAAGGCAAGTGTCATGTACATTGACCCCGCCAGCAGCAGCGGCGCCCATGTGCTCTTAAAGGTAGTCCGTGTAACATTGAGCTACCAAGATAAAGTCATGGACACTTACGCCGTCCTTGATGACGGGTCAGAGAAGACCCTTCTCCTCGCATCCGCTGCGGCCCAGCTGGGACTGCGGGGGAGCGAGAACCAAATGACGATTCGGACAATAAGAAGAGATTTAAAGACGATAAAAGGCGAGAATGTCTCCTTCACTATCGCAGCAAGCGGGCAGCCAGAGCGACGGTATAGGATTACAAATGCTTTCACCAGCCAAGAAATAGGACTATCACAGTACACCTACCCCATCGCCAAACTGATGGATAAATATGTGCACCTGCGTCAACTACCTATCCCGCTCATAGACGGCGCCACCCCGACCCTGCTGATAGGCTCCGACCATGCAGACCTCATAGTCCCGATAGACCGGGTCCATACAGGACCCAGAGGCTGTCCTGCAGCAGTCGAGACCCGCCTAGGATGGACACTACAAGGCCCCCTCGCTAAATCTCTCAACCGAACAGCAGCCACTAGCTGCCTCCACTCCAGAGTGACAGAAGAAGACACCACTCTCCTGCAGCATGTCGAGAGGCTATGGACACTAGAGACAATGCCCTTTAAGAACGAAAAGAAAGACATTCGTTCTAAAGAAGACATTTACGCCATAAACCTCCTCGAGCAAGGGACAAAGAGAGTCACAGTCGGCGGAGTGATGAGATACGCAACTCCACTCCTGAGGCGAGAGGGAATGCCCACCTTTCACGCCACGAAAGAAGCTACGGAGCGGTATCTATTGAACACAGAGCGGCGCCTAGCCAAAGACCCCGCTCAAGAGAGTGTGTACCGCGCTGAGATTGAGAAGCTAATCACAGCGAGACACGTAATGAAGATTGACATTAAAGAGGCCGATCAGACGACCGAATCATGGTACGTGCCGCACCACAAGGTCCACCACAACGGCAAGGATCGCATTGTGTTTAACTGCAGCTACCAGATCGGATCCCAGAATCTGAATAAAGAGCTCTTGCCCGGCCCCACACTCGGCCCCTCTCTACTAGGCGTGCTACTACGCTTCCGCCAGGACAAGGTGGCTATCAGCGGGGATATCAAAGGGATGTTCCTGCAGGTGAGACTAGTGGAGGAGGATAAGCCCCTACTGCGGTTCCTATGGAGAGAGAGGATCGGAGATGAGCCCCCAGCCATCTACCAATGGGAAGTCCTCCCCTTCGGAACCACATGCAGCCCGTGCTGTGCTACATTTGCACTGCAGAAACACGTCGCAGAGGACCCAGCAGCAGATGAAGAGGTCCGACACAGTGTGAAGAACAGTTTCTACGTGGACAACTGTTTACAAAGCGTTTCGACCCAAGAAGAAGCCGAGGCTCTCCTACTCAAGCTACGCGCCTCCCTGATCAAAGGCGGCTTTGATCTCAGGCAGTGGGCCAGCAGCGACCTGCACGTATTGCGCAGCCTCTCCCCCGCGGACAAGGCTGCCAGCAGCGAGACCTGGATGGCGACAATCCCAGGAGAAGCCCAAGAAATGACACTAGGACTAGTCTGGCGCTTCAAAACAGACTCGCTCCACTATAGACACAAACCCCTGACCACGGAGCAGGGAAGGTCGACGGCGATACCGACCACCAGACGGAGTGTGTACAGAACACTCGCCAGACAATATGACCCGTTGGGATGTATTCTACCTTACACCACCAGGGCAAAGATGATTGTACGAGCACTATGGGACAAGGACCAGGGCTGGGACGACCCAATACCCGCACCTCTTGCCTCCACATGGAGAGAGTGGGAGACGGAGCTCCGCTCACTCCCAGGCGTCAATATACGCCGCAGCTACTTCCCACCCACAGTGAGGCCAGAGACATGCAAGATGGATCTACACGTCTTCAGCGACGCCTCCGAAGTAGCCTATGGATCTGTGGCCTACTTGCGTGCCCAAGAGAAGGGAGGAGAGATACACACCGCTTTCATCCTGGCTCGCTCAAGAATAGCCCCACGAAAGCAACAATCTATCCCGCGTCTAGAGCTCTGCGCAGCCCTAGCAGGAGCGCATCTAGCCACGTTAATCCAACGTGAACTCACCATTCCGGTGCACAGAACAATCTTGTGGTCAGATTCCACGACAGTACTCACATGGATCAAGTCTGATTCATGCAGATACAAAGTCTTCGTGGGAGTCAGAGTCACCGAGATTCAAGAGTTAACAGAAGCAGCGAGCTGGCGGTATGTGGACACCAAACACAACCCAGCTGACGTCATCACCCGGGGAATGTCCCTAGATGACCTCACCCGTCACAACATCTACAGTGACGAACCAGAGTTCCTCAAGCTCCCGGAAGGAGAGTGGCCTACGCCCACCCCACGGGAGGCGAGTAAAGAGGAGGCTGAGAACAAGAAACCTATGTTCTGTGGACTGAGCACAGTCGCCTCCACAGACCCCAACATAGATGACTGCCTCACCCTACAGAGTGCGCAACTAAAGACATTCCTGTGGCACCACCCAGAGATTCAGCCCACCACTGACATTTCAGCAGCTGACTACGAAGAAGCAGAACTTCTTCTACTACAACGAGCCCAGAGAGACTCGTTCCCCGATGAGCTAGACTGTCTACAGGGAGGAAAGCCCGTCCCATCAGACAGCAGATTGCTCCACCTGGCACCCGAGAGCGACGCCCATAATCTCATCAGAGTGGGTGGTCGTCTGCGGAGAGCCCCTGATCTACCGGATGACGTTAAGTACCCGATAGTCTTGAACAGCCGACACAAGGTCACAGAGCTGATCATAAAGAAATACGACGAGGATGTGCACCACGCAGGAGCAGAGAGAGTCTTCGCGGAGATCAGACGTCGCTATTGGATACTTCAAGGGAGAGAAGCAGTGCGACGCTTCCAGCGAACCTGTCTAGACTGCCGAAAGTGGCGCGCGCAGCCCAGCATACCCCGGATGGCTGACCTACCTCCCTGTCGCCTGTCGACAAGCCCTTTCACTCTACAGGCATGGACTGTTTTGGCCCGTTGTATATAAAGAAAGGAAGAGGAACCGAGAAGCGGTGGGGTATTGTATTCAAATGCATGACCACCAGAGCGATACATATCGAACTCCTTCCAACCATGAGCACAGACTCATTCCTTATGGCCTTCCGAAGATTCACATCACGGAAAGGAAAACCGTCTACATTGTTGTCTGATCACGGGACAAACTTCAAAGGCGGAGAAAGAGAGCTGAGAGAGAGCTTCCAAGCTATGGGCCCAGAACTTAAGACCCACCTCGCTCCATCCCAGATTGACTTCCAGTTTAATCCCCCGAACGCACCCCACTTCGGTGGAACCTGGGAACGAGAAGTACGTTCTATAAAGACAGCCCTGTACGCCGTGCTTGGGGCCCAGACTGTAGCGGAAGAAGTCCTAATGACAGTCCTCACGGAGATCGAGGGAGTATTGAACTCCAAGCCCCTCGGCTACGTCTCCAGTGATATAGCAGATGTCGACCCAGTCACCCCCAACACACTCTTGATGGGGCGGCTGGACCCCGCGCTACCCCAGACAATGTACAGGCCTGAAGAAGCGAACGGCCGAAGAATGTGGAGGTACAGTCAAGTACTAGCTGACAAGTTTTGGAACAGCTTTCTACTCCACTACCTACCGTCTCTACAGACCCGCCAGAAGTGGGTAAAAGAGAGAGACAATTTGACAGAAGGAACAGTCGTCATGATTATCGACCAGTCACTACCCAGAGATATGTGGCCGGCTGGCCGCGTAAGCAAAGTGATCACCGGTGCCGATGGCAAGGTCCGAGCAGCTGAGGTGCTCGTCCAAGGGCGAACTTACACACGACCCGTGGCGAGGCTAATAGAACTGCCCAGACTCCCAGACACTATCGATGACGACCATGACCCCATGACTTTGTGAGTTGACTGACCCTTACAGCGGACCTTGAGTGGTAGACAGTGCGGTCAATCTGTCTCTGCTTAGCTAATTAGGTGGGACTAATTAGGGGGCGGCTGTTGTGAAGGATCAGATTAAACCGAATATATATATTTATTTATGGATATATATTTAATAGTATTTGTATATAGTTTGATATCCCTTGTATATTCCTTGTACATATACACTGAATATCCCTTTGGTCTACTAACAGCCCATAATAGTTTCATTCTCTCATTGGACAAGAACTTGGCGCCAGCAGCCAAGCCCCTTGGTTCAAGTTCAATCGTGCCGACGAACATGTCGTTACTAGCCCCGGTTCCGCGTAGGAATACGTCTGCCGAAATACGAATGGTACTATTTGTTCACAGCGCATATATATATGGCGCAAGTAAAGTAGAACTTCCCTTAGCCCTTAGTTCTTTACCCTCCAACCTAGTGGCAAGACGTTAAGCCTCACCCACGATACACGTGTGGTGCAGTATGGTCAACTTGGCCTCAGAATGGCATTGAGACATCGTGTGGATTAATAGTTGAATTGTCATAGTTTGGCACTATACCGTCGAGTGGGACGTATTTCTATTAAGTTAATAATAGTCTATTATGTATGGTGCATCGTTCGGTTAGAGTTATAAAGTGAGCAGTACCCCCATCGTTTTCCTCACGTTATCTAGAGTCTTAACCAGGCTGGGCAGACCACGTGTGGTGCATCCATCCGAGGAGTTCTGGGCAAGGACGATTGGACCTGCACATTGGATTACCTTACCCGGACGACGGCGAGCCCTACACGGCTTGGATTATCTACTTGCTTTGGGTGCTTTGATTATGCCATGGATAACAGCCAACACTGGTAAGTGTTGGAACTACCCCCGAGAGGAGTCCAGGTGAGACGGCGCTCTAACCCGAGTGAGGTCGCCTCACGTCTCTTCGTTGTGGACCGGCAGCTACCGTCTACAAGAGGGCCCAACTGTATTCATCTGTGGACCAAGGTTCTGTGGGCACCGTGGTCAGCACTCTGAATTCTCCCAAGAAATCGTTGGCCAGATGGGATATCGCCAGCGGCTCTCCTAACCCCCCCCCCCCCCCTACTGACTTACAACCAGCGGGACCCCCTTTAGTGTATCCAGCTATAATCATTAAGTACCATCGCTATAGTTCCCTAAAGAACCAGGTTGTATACTTGCTTCCTGCGTAACCAGAGATTGGACATTCAATGTTGATTTGCCTACGAATACTCATTTGCCTTACAAGTGCATTCAAATCATAAATGTCATTACGTGAACGTTGTATATACCCTTTGCTATATATTAAAGATTCGACGGATACATTTGTGTGGACTTGGTTTCATCAGGTGGGAAAGTGTTCATCATATCTATATCATGTACTGTGTGGCCAGTAGTTAAAGTACATAAAGCGGTAGTGGTTTAATGATACCATACTTATCAATACAGTCAGGGAATTGTACCCCTCAGTTACAATAAGAGAATAGTCAGGTATTCAGGCAGGCGTCGATACATGGGAGGAGCACTCGTACAGTGCAGGGGCATGGACGGGATAGGAGAGTCAGACAGGCAGGAATCGAATACACGGGTACAGGGTAGTCAGCCAGGCAGAGATCAAAACAGGTGTTCCCGGGAAAAGGCAAGGAGAGTTGTCAGGCAGGCAGGGGTCAGAGCACGTGTTATCGAGAGCCAGAGAACAGGGTGAAGAGCCAGGTAGGACTGCAAGGAAGGATGAGAACAAGGGTTAGACACGGTCGAAGAACAATGGACTAGACTAAAGAACAATACGAGAGAGCAGAATAACACGACTAACTTAGAAATACGAAGTTACGATCTGGCAGCCTCATGACATCTGGGGCGGGGTTATATCACTGACGTAATTGGCCCACAAATGTCAATCAGCTGCTCCGCTGACAGCAGCACACCTGCACTCTACACCTGACTTAACGAGAGAGAGAGAGAAAGAGGGAGAGGGAGAGAGAGAGAGAGAGAGAGAGAGAGGGAGAGAGGGAGAGAGAGGGAGAGAGCGAGAGCGGGAGGGAGTAGCCAGGTAGGAACTGTGACATTGAAAGGAATTTTTCAATTTTTTACATAGGATACAATAAGGAAGTCTGGCATGTGGATATCATGGAACAAGGGGAGCTAGTACTGGTGGTTCTGGGATGCTGGAACCAACTGTTGAGCCTTCTCGAGGTGTTGTGGGCCTAACTTGATGAAACACCAGTGAAGGGAGCTGCCCACTTGATACTCTGTGCTGGCTCTCGATGCCTATCTATCTACAGTATCTACACGTTGGGTTGTGGTGGCCATTAGTGGTCATGTGGTAGGGTATGTAGCATCTATCTATCTAAATGTTGGGTTGTGGTGGCCATTGGGGGCCATGTGGTAGGGTATGTACAGATGTGGGACTGAAAAACGAGGACTCTCCCGCCGGTATCCAGCTAGATGCCGCAAGTTGACGTCTGCTGACGCTGCTCTGCCTGGTTCAACCAGTAGGGGGAGTCGAGTTACACGGTGGAGAGAGGGAGCTATTCTACAATCTGTGTGTGTGTGTGCATGCGACACTAGTCTTGGACATATTATTTTGCAATGTAATGCTTTTCTGTAGATTATTTGACTGTCATTGGTACAGTAATGGTGGTGTGGTATTTTTTCGATTTTCGATTAACGTGCGTTTTTTATGGATAATCAGCTACTGTAACTGAAAAAATAGGAATTCCGTCTAATAATTGAAATACTTCTGCTCATTTTTGTTACAATATTGTTAATGTGAGTTGACCAAGAGAGTGTTTCATCTATTATAACTCCAAGAAATCTGGCCTCCTGAAGAAGTGTCTTTATTTGAACTCTGCAGAGGAAGGATGGCAAAATGTTCCAGTTTCTGAGTCCTTATGGGGTTGTCAGTCATCATGCCTGTAAGAAAAAAATTTAAAATTAAAATGTACAAATCTCCATCTCTGCTTATTTTTAAAGCAAACTACAAAAAAATGGTAGTGGCCATACTGGTTGTTTACATCAGGGTCCCCCATTTTCAATTCATCGTAACATATATGACATACATGACATACAGATAGACAGTACTGCTACATCTATATATTTATGACATACCAGATTTGCAAATACAGTACTGTTTGTGATACAAAAAGAGTCCAGAAAAAAAAGTATATACATTTGACGTATTGTTAAGGGGATGCAGACCAGAGAAAGACTTTCGTCTTGTTTACATCAGGGTCCCCCATTTTCAATTCATAGTGATATTTGATGTATTTGATGATGATGATGATGATGTTTGATGTATTCAGGGCCATTTCACGTTGATTAAACATTACACATTACATCCTGCTAAATGAACGTTAGCTAATGTTACAGTACGGCCAGCCTTGCGGTCGCATTCATAACGATAACGTTAACTTGACAGCAAATGTGGATATGCATTTGAGCAGTTGCAAGTGTGAGTTGATTAGTTGATTGTCGTTCTGACATAACTGCAGTAATAACGTTAAACCTAAGTTAACTTACCAGTTAATTCAGTACATGATGCACAGGACGTGATAAAAATAGTCGACGGGTCCATCCAGTTACATTTCCCCCAACTAGAGAGGCAGAGTAGGGGCGGGTCTTCGGTGCCAGCAGTTCGATTGTCTCAACGTAAAGAATAATACTGTACAGCTTACAGTAGCTGATTATCCATAAAAAACGCTGTACCAATGGCAGTCAAATAATCTACAGAAAAGCATTACATTGCAAAATAATATGTCCATGTCTGTAGTGTGCACACACACACACACAGCGGTGCGCTGGATGGATATAATTCCAACTTGACTTTGACTTTGCGCCTCCTGGCGGCACAAAACAGAAGCCGCACCCACCCTAATAAAACCATTTGACGAGGGCGTTAACAGGCGGTAGAGGCCGTTGGAATGACGGTAGGAGGGACCTCAATTTGCAATGCTGTAACTGTAGCATCTATCTATCTACACCAGGGGTCAGCAACCTTTTTGACATGGAGTGCCTGTTTGAAATATAGTTGTAACTAGTGTGCCTCAACAATATTCCATGCATCGTACATTTTTCAGGTCTTTTTTATGATCATTTTTACATTATTACATCATTATTGTTATTGTTATTATTAACAATATTATTATGATGGTTGTATCAACCCTAAATCTGAGTTGGGGGGGGGGGGGATGCAATGCAGACAAACAGCTGCATACAGTGCGACCATTTCACTCACATTTGCCCATTCATTTTTGGACACATCACACACCATCAGTGTGTGTACTGTACGTGTGCTGTCATAGCTCCACCTACAGGCCTAATGGAGAACACCAGGATAACACCAGGATGTGAATGGAGGGTGAATGTGAGGTATATCGTGTAAATAAGTTTTGATTGATCGCAAGACTACACTGTAAAAAAGATTTTTATAATAAGTTACCAGAACTTAAAAATATTGAGTTCAGTTACTGTGCATTACGGTTTTCAGTTTTCAATCCATAATAAGTTAACAGAAAAATAAGTACACAACCACATTATTTCAACCTAATAAAACTATGTTTATTGTCATTGTTTTAAGAACACAAGTTGACTTGGTAATACTCACATTTTGAGTAAAAAAAATGGCTTTTAACATGTGCAATGTTGATTAATCCCACTGGTCACAATGGTGACCGTAATAATGTTTTTGTTATAAGGCTCTGCAAATGTTACTGAATGATGTAGCAATGTATTTCCAGCTAAATTGAAATAATAAACAAATAAAGGGTCTCAATTAAATATGTGGCAGTAAAAAGAACCTGTGGGAGGATTTCAACAAGATCAATGCGACAACAGTGCAAAATATTTCACTATAATAAAAAAATATATATATTTACTGCTGCCCCCTGTGCCTATGCGAATGCCCCTGCGTGCCTATGCAGGCACGCGTGCCTAGGGTTGCCTTCCCCTGATCTACACGTTGGGTTGTGGTGGCCATTAGGAGTCTTCTTCTTCTTCTTTAGAATTTCCGGCAGTGTAGACGCATCGTGGCGTATTACTGCCCTCCGCCATTCTTTTGATGAGCTCTTCTTCTTCTTCATCTTCTTCTTCTTCTTCTTCTTCTTCTTCTTCTTCTTCTTCTTCTTCTTCTTCTTCTTCTTCTTCTTCTTCTTCTTCTTCTTCTTCTTCTTCTTCTTCTTCTTCTTCTTCTTCTTCTTCTTCTTCTTCTTCTTCTTCTTCTTCTTCTTCTTCTTCTTCTTCTTCTTCTTCTTCCTTCTTCTTTTGAATTTCCCGCAGGCGTATTACTGCCCTCCTCAGTTCTTATACTACGCTAGTGATGTGCCATAGTTAGGCCTCTGGTAAACCAACTTTTGATTGTTTACCCTCTTCTTCTTCTCATCTTCAACACACACTATCTGTGTTACGTATTCCAGTCACTTGATATGCAGGCACTGTTCTACGTGTTGTCATTGCTGCCCGGGAAGTGAGAATAAACGGTAACCCAGAAAGCAGTTGCCCGATTCTATCATTCCTTATTAGACACTAAGAGTGACAATACGCGGAATATTACAGGTGTCATTAGGGGTCATGTGGTAGGGTATGTAGCATCTATCTATCTACACACTGGGTTGTGGTGGCCATTAGGAGTCATGTGGTATGGTAAGTAGCATCTATCTAACTATCTACAGGTTGGGTTTGGGTTGTGGTGGCCATTAGGAGTCATGTGGTAGGGTATGTCACATCTGCATTGTCAACACCTGGAGCTCACATTCTAACAATTTCCTCCTGCACCCACACCCTACCACACTTGTATCCCCCCCAGGGCGGTTAGTGGTGTGTCTGGGGAATATGAGTCTGTGGCTCCTCATCTTTACTAGCTCCTCATAGAGGGGGTGGGAGGGGTTCTCAAGGATAGCGACCAGCTTCCTTCTCATCCTCCTCTCTGCCACCACCACCTCACTGACCAGCTCGACTCCGACCAAAGAGCTAGCCTTCCTCACCAGCTGGTTCAGTTGAACAAGTTGAGTTGATGTAGCCCCCCAGCATGCAAGAAGAAGAAGAGGACACTGGCTACTACAGACTGGTAAAATGACTGCAGCAGTCTATTGCACACGTTGAAGGACCTGAGTCCAGCCTGTCCCTTCCTATAGAGGGCCTATGTGTTGTCCGACCAGTCTAATTTGTTGTTCAGGTATACTCCAAGGAACTTGTATATCTCATATCTCCACAATCTCCACCTCATCCCCACGGATGGTGATGGGAGTTGGGGGGGGGGGGGCTCTTCTTGCCTTTCCGCTCACCAGCTCTTTGGTCTTGCTGATGTTGAGTTGGAGGTGGTTTCTGTCATCCTCATTGTTGTCTGTGATATAACTTACAATGGAGGAGTCATCTGAGTACTTGTAGGCGGCACCCTAATCCAGTTATGGCAGAAGTGGGAAAGCAGAGGAGCGTCTCCCGTGAGTACACAATTTTGACGCCGTTGTTGTTGTTGTTCTCCATTGTTCAGCTAGCTCAAACTAACTTCTAGCTGGCTAACTTCCCAGAAGTTGTTAACATTAACATTAACGTGCAGCATATGACTTAAGTAAAAATGAAGGCTACATTTGATTTATCACAAGAGGCTACAGACCAAAGACATCTTAACATGGCTGCTTTTAACACCCAAATGTTTCCACTTGATAGCTAGCAAGATAATGGGTGCGTTCGTAAATAGTCAGTCCGAGCACCAGAATGCACTCTGGCACAAACCGGACAACGTACAGTCACTTAGACACAGAGTTAATCAAGAAAGTAGCGAAAGAAAGTCTAGAATAGGAGTAAATAGGGATAAATATAGCAGAGTGTAGGGAACTGCTAACACACCTTGGCACCTAACTAACTCTTTAATTAATTACATTATTGTTACATTATTCATTAAAGAAAGGATTACTAATGTAATATGCAGTTAATAATGTAATAACTTATAGCATTATTGACATTTTAATTTCATGATTTCTTACAGTCTGATGATTATGCTTCACTGCGTCAGGTCACCTTTAGTTGCAGTGCATCATGGGAGTTATGACGCTCTGGGCGGATGTTCCAAGGCTGCGCAAATTGAATTACAACTTGATCATGTGCACTAAGTGCAAATGTTATTTCTTTAAATCAACATATATCCTGCCCGTATTATCTTAAGATGTTGTTTCTTTTCTCTTTACAGTTTACAGTCCGTTCTCTGCCTCCTCCCTTCTAAATTGGTGTCATTCATGATAAAATGTGAGTCAGGGAGCCAGAAGCACATTTCCTTGGTTATCCTGTTCGGGGCCCCATGGTTGTTTGAAGTCTCGTACTCGTAGCGTAAGTCTGGCTCTTTAACCCTAAGCCCTGGGTATGGGCTGAATTAGAAGCACACACCATGCTGCTTAGATTGGAATCTTCTGATAATATACAACCAATTTCCACCCTGTTACATATGGCTGATTGGACCGCTGTTAGCAGAGCTGCATGGGGGCCGCTGAGCAGGCTGGAGTAGCGGATAGCTCCTTTAAAAAGAACCTGTAATATGACTTTTCTTTTCTTTTTCCTGTATGTAGAGCTATTCTGCAGCTATGTATGCACCAATACATTACTCTGGCTTGTATAAGTACGTCAACAACTGTTTCTTGACTGAAGCTGTATAGCTTTAATACACTCTGCCACTTAGTTAGTTTAGTTTTATGTCATCTTGACTATTGCTTTGCGATGTGGTCGTCTGGTGACCTCAGGAAGCTCCATGTTGTCCAGAACAGGGCAGCGCAGTTGGTACTATTTTTTATGCACAGTTTATGACTATTTTGCTGCTGCAAAACACTTTGGGCTGACATTCTTGTATGAAAGGTGCTATACAAATAAAGTTTATTATTATTATTATTATTATTATTATTATTATTATTATTATTATTATTATTATTATTATTATTATTATTATTATTATTATTATTATTATTATTATTATTATTATTATTATTATTATTATATTATACAGAGATTGAATATTCGCCCCAAAAGTTGTTTGTCACTCTCCCAAGGAGTTTGAACAACATTTCACTGACCCCAGGTGTAAACAGTGCAAGGCTACGTGTTGTGAAGGGCCAGATTAAGCTGAGAATATATATTTATCGTTTGATATACTTTGTATATTATTTATATATATACACGGAATATCCCTTTACCTGCGTTCAGACCAGAGTAATATTCGCTCTCCTATTGGACAGCGCCCCCAGGCGCCAGCGCGCAAGCCCCCAACGGCAAGTTCAAAGACAACTGCAGGCATGTCAGAACATGCCCGGAGTCAGCGTAGTAATACGAGACAAGGACTGAGGTTGGGACTAGATATTCACTTAAGTATATATACGGCGCAGGTGTAAACAGCAGTAGTTCAGTTCAGTTCATCAGTTCGTCTAAGTAGCTGTTTCATCAAGTTCTGTGATACAGTGAAGTGAGCAACCTTGCGTCTAAACAGAGCATTGAGAACCGCGTGCGAATAGAATGGTAAAAGTGTCAGAGTTTAATGAAGTAACGTTGAGTTCGACTAATCTAATGTGAAGTAAATAGTCGATCATTTATTGTATATCGTGCGGCCACAGTTCTTCCGTGTGTAGCATTAACCATCGGTTCGTCGTGTCTTTAGCTAGTGCACTTAACCAGGCTGTGTGGCCTAAATACGTCGCCCACACCCGAGGAGTCCTAGGCGGAGAACCGTTGGACATGTACACAGGAGAATCGGCGTCGGCGATTGCAGAACCATTCCTGGTTGGATTATATTGATTTGGGACGTGACCACCAAAGAAGAGTATCGTTGATTTCCACTATCGTTTGGGATTCACCCTCGTGAGGATTACAACTCGGGCCTGCCTCGTGGACGGGGCTGGCTAGCTGTCATCAATGCTGTCGGGCATTTTGGATTACAATTATTGCTTTTGCTGCTGATCAAGGGAGTTTACAAGAACCGACTCCTGTACCTGGAGTCTCTTTATTCCTCATTGAATCAGACGGAGTACCCGAACATTCCTCTACCCTCCAGGCCTTACACCCCGGAGGGAACCCATTGTCTCCAGTCGGTACCAGTGTTGCCCTATATAATTGCTACTATACAACAGGTGGCGTCAGCTTAGACCCATCGTAGGATTCCTGCTATTCTTAGTGACTTATGCTCTTGACTGACTTTACGTATATTCTTCGCCATACAAGCGCGACCCTAATTCTCATTCGGTAACCTAACGTTGCCTAATAATAATAAATTACCCTCCAATAGTATTTCTGTGTCAATGCCGTGTTCTTGTGGGTGTTCACCATCTATATTTGATGTACTGTCTGGCCAGTAATTAAAGTACATAACTAGCAGTGGTTTAATCTATCACAATCTTTAATACAGTCAGGGTTTTGTAACCCCTCAGTTACAATTGGTCCTTCGAGCCGGATGGTATCAGTGTAATATTTAATATAATATTAATATTAAACATGGCCAGCGGTGAACACTCCCCAAGCGGCTCCCCTAAGCTAGAACGCCCGCAGCGCAAACGTCAGCTACCTCCATATCTGGAGGAATTCGCTTTCGTTCTACCCCCTAGCTTATCTAAACAGACGTTAAATACGGATAAAGCGGATAGTCTAAGCATGTCCAATCCTATCGACTTGGCGACCCTGCCAGTAGAGACCCCAGTGGGTTCAAACGAAACTGACTCAGCTCACGGGGGGGACCAGGTGGGACATGACATGACTATACCTCCAGACAGCATCACCGGGATAGACCCCGGAGCGCTCCACGATAAAGAAAGCGCTCCAGGGATAGAACCCGACACACAACCAAGAGAAGAGAACCGCGCCCAGGAGATAGACCTCAGAGCGCGCCAGGAGAACAGATCTCCAACAAGCCCTGTCAGCACCCGATCACCTCCGTCAGTGTCATCCCCCAGCGAGGCGGACCAGAGACTGGCGCAAGCCTTGATTGCCACACTGACAGCCTCAACCGAAAGAGACCGACTTCAGGGTGAACGCGACCGGCTTCAAGCAAAGACGCTTAGTGAGCGCGAACACTCCGCCACGGAAAGAGAGCGCCTCCACGCGCAACTCCAAGCGCAAGCCCTTAGTGAGCGCGAACACTCTGCCGTGGAACGAGAGCGCCTCCGGGCGCAACAATTAAGTGAGCGCGAACACTCTGCCATGGAACGAGAGCGCCTCCAGGCTCAACAGATGAGCGAGCGCGAACAACGAGAGCGCCTCCAGGCGCAACAATTAAGCGAGCGCGAACACTCTGCAGCGGAACGAGAGCGCCTTCACGCGCAACTCCAAGCGCAAGCCCTTAGTGAGCGCGAACACTCTGCAACTGAACGAGAGCGCCTCCAGGCGCAACAAAGGAGTGAGGACGATCGCATAAGACTGGAGGAGAGGCGCCTTCAGACGGAAGAGAACATCGAACGAGAACGCGCCAATGCCCAGCGCGAAGCAGAGCGCGACCGGCTGCAGGCGCAGATGATAGAACAATTGATCGCCAGGGCGACACCCCCTCTCTCCGCACGGAGCTCCCGGAGATCATCACGACAAGGGTCTAGGGCACCTTCCCCTACCCGACAAAGCGACCCGGGACCCGGCCAACAGGAGGAACCTGTCTAGGTCTCCGAGCCCCCTCCCCGACCGGTCCATACGAGACCCAGCCAACGGGAAGAACCGGCCTACGTCGCCGAGAGACTGACTAGAAGACTCCAGGACCTAGAAGAGGAAGAGGAAGAGGAGGAATGTCAAGCCCACCAGCAAGAACGTACTCTGGACCAGGAGGCCCAGTACAGCCCCGACTTCAGCCCCGAGTCACTGCACTACAAACCCCCGACCCAACTCACGGGTGAGTTTGACGTACAGTCAGCACCGAGGAACAGCACCTGGGGACCCGGCCTCTGGTACCCACCAAGTACTAACCCACGACCACACATACGGGGAGACTCGCCCAGGAGGCCTCTTCCCCTACGCTCACCAATGTACCAGCCATCCATGGCATCGTACCTTGGCACACCGACGTTCCCAGACTTTACGCGCGAGGACAGAGCACAGTACACGGAATTACGCATGTGTTTGGAGACTATGATGTCCGATGTCCCCGACGAGTCGTACAAATATGCCATCCTCCTCAAGCATCTCAAGGTGCCCAGAGCGCATAACATAGTGCTGGCATATTCCAACTCAAGCACCCCATACTCCGCGGCACTGGTGGCCCTCGACCAGCGTTATGGACGCATATGGGATTACGTGATCCAAGAAATACGGGATATTGACCGCCTCCCCCCAGCCAAAGACAATAGAGCACTGGATGACCTCTCTATCAAGGTACAATCCCTAGTAGGGATGCTGGGGTCCCAAAAGGAGAAGGGGAGATATGAACTGTATGCAAATTCTAATGTGGAGCGAATACTGGAGAAGCTCCCTCCAGCCCGCCAAGAGCGTTTTCGGCGGCAGAGAGACCACCGTGATCCCAACGGCCCCGAGCCATCCCTCCTAGACCTGGCCGCTTTCCTCGCAAGGGAAGTTAGCAGCCTACGACTGGACACATTCGTGTGGAGTGGATCTAGCCCAAGAGATGGACCTCGGAGGTCCAATGATAACCGCCGGTCAGTGACCGTTATGCACCAGGCCGAGTCAGTGCCGCAGCACAAGAACCACAGCACCCCCCAGACCAAGGCGAAGTGGAAGATTGTATGCCAGTACTGTGAAAAGGAACATTGGCTGTCTCAATGTGACACTTTCAAGAAGCTGACCGCTGACGAGGTGAGTCAGTGGATCAAAGCCAACCGCCGCTGCTTCCGCTGCGCGCGCAGCCATATGGCAGCTGAGTGCCGCTTAAAGAAAAGATGCAGCAAGTGCGACGGCGCCCACTTGGAGGTCCTACACGACAGCAACAAGAAGAAACCCGTATCCCCAAGCAGCTCGAGAGTGAACGTCATGTACATAGACCCTGCGAAGAGCGGGAGCTCCCGAGTGCTCTTGAAGGTGGTCCGAGTGATCTTAAGCTACGAGGACAAGGTCATGGACACTTACGCCGTCCTAGACGATGGGTCAGAAAAGACTCTCCTCCTCGCATCCGCCGCAGCCCGGCTGGGTCTGCGGGGGAGCGAAGAAACAATGACAATCCGTACCATTAGAAGAGACCTGAAGACCATAAAGGGTGAAAATGTCTCCTTCACGATAGCAGCGGTCGGGCAGCCCGAGAAGCAGTATAGCATCACTAACGCCTTCACCAGCCACGACATAGGCCTGTCACAGTACACCTACCCCATCCCAAAGCTGATGGAAAAATACGTGCACCTACGTCAACTACCTATACCGCTCATCGACGACGCCACCCCGACCCTGCTCATAGGATCCGACCACGTACACCTCATCGTCCCAACGGACCGGGTCCACATCAGGCCCAGAGGCTGTCCAGCAGCGGTCGAGACCCGCCTGGGTTGGACACTACAAGGCCCCCTCTCCGGGTCTTCCAACCGACCGACAGCCACTCGCTGTCTCCACTCGAGGATAAACGAAGAAGACACCACCCTCTTACAGCACGTCGAGAGGCTATGGATATTAGACGCGATGCCCTTTAAGAATGAAAAGAAACTCGTTCGCTCAAAAGAAGACACTTATGCCATAACCCTCCTCGAGCAGAGGACAAAGAGAGTCGAGGTCAATGGAGTGATGAGATACGCAACTCCACTCTTGAGGCGAGAGGGTATGCCCACCCTCCACGCCTCAAAAGAAGCGACAGAGCGATATCTACTGAACACCGAGTGGCATCTAGCCAAAGACCCCACTCAAGCCACTGTGTACCGCGCTGAGATCGACAAGCTGATCACAGCGGGACACATAAAGAAAATTGACATTCAAGAGGCCGACCAGACGATCGAATCTTGGTACGTGCCCCATCACAAGGTCCACCACAACGGCAAGGATCGCATTGTATTCAACTGCAGCTACCAGATCGGACTACAGAATCTGAATAAAGAACTCTTGCCCGGCCCAACACTCGGCCCCTCTCTCCTCGGCGTACTACTACGTTTCCGCCAAGACAAGGTGGCCATCAGCGGCGACATCAAAGGGATGTTCCTGCAGGTGAGACTAGTGGAGGAGGACAAGCCCTTGCTGCGGTTCCTATGGAGAGAGAGGATCACAGATGAGCAACCATCCATCTACCAATGGGAGGTCCTCCCCTTCGGAACCACATGCAGCCCATGCTGTGCTACGTTCGCACTGCAAAAACATGTGACAGAAGACCCTGAAGCTGACGAGGAGGTCAGACAAAGTGTAGAGAGGAGTTTCTACGTGGACAACTGTCTGCAAAGCGTCTCGACGCCAGAAGAAGCCGAAGCCCTCCTACTCAAGCTCCGCGCCTCACTGATCAAAGGCGGCTTTGACCTCCGGCAGTGGGCCAGCAGTGACCCTCAAGTACTTCGCAGCCTCTCCCCAGAGACAAAGGCAGCAAGCAGCGAGACCTGGATGGCGACCATCCCAGGTGAAGCACAGGAAATGACATTGGGCCTAGTCTGGCGCTTCAAAACAGACTCGCTCCATTACAAATACACACCCCTGACCACGGAGCAGGGAAGGTCGACCCCTCTACCGACCACCAGACGGAGCGTATACAGAACACTCGCAAGGCAATACGACCCGCTGGGGTGTATCCTACCTTACACCACCCAGGCGAAAATGATTGTACGAGAGCTGTGGGACAAGGAACAGGGCTGGAGAGAGTGGGAGAGAGAACTCAACTCGCTCCAAAATGTGAACATACGCCGAAGCTACTTCCCACCCACAGTGCGGCTGGAGACGTGCCAGATGGACCTGCACGTCTTCAGCGACGCCTCAGAAGTGGCCTACGGTTCGGTGGCTTACTTGCGGGCCCGAGAGGAGGGAGGAGAAATACACACAGCCTTCATCCTGGCTCGCTCAAGGATAGCCCCCCGCAAGCAACAATCGATCCCGCGTCTAGAGCTCTGCGCAGCTCTGGTAGGCGCGCAACTTGCCACGTTAATCCAACGTGAACTCACCATCCCGGTGCAAAGAACAATCTTGTGGTCAGACTCCATGACCGTACTCACATGGATCCAGTCCAATTCTTGTAGATACAAGGTCTTCGTGGGAGTCAGAATCACAGAGATTCAAGACCTAGTAGGATCAGCGTGCTGGAGGTACGTGGACACGAAACAGAACCCAGCCGATGTCATCACACAGGGGATGTCCCTAGATGACCTCACACGTCACAATATCTACAGTGACGGTCCTGAGTCCCTCAAGCTCCCGGAGGAAGAGTGGCCTACCCCCACCCCTCGGGAGGCTAGTCAAGAGGAGGCAGAGATCAAGAAATCTATGTTCTGTGGGTTGACGCACACCGCAGTCCCCACTGACCCTAACATAGACGACTGCCTCACCTTTGAGAGTGCGCAGCTAAAGACATTCCTGTGGCACCACCCTGAGGTTCCCCCCACTACCGACATTAACGCAGCGAACTACGAAGAGGCAGAACTCCTTCTGCTACAGCGAGCCCAAAGAGACTCGTTCCCCGACGAGCTAGACTGCCTGCAGGGAACAAAGCCAATCCCGTCAGACAGCAGACTGCTCCACTTGGCCCCCGAGCGCGACACCCATGGCCTCATCAGGGTGGGTGGTCGTCTGAGACGGGCCCCGGACTTAACGGATGACGTCAAGTTTCCTATAGTCCTCAACAGCCGACACAAGGTCACTGAGCTCATCATAAAGAAATACGACGAGGATGTGCACCACGCTGGGGCAGAGAGAGTCTTCGCTGAGATCCGACGTCGCTATTGGATACTGCAAGGAAGAGAAGCAGTACGACGCTTCCAGCGGACCTGTCTAGACTGTCGCAAGTGGCGAGCACAGCCCAGTATACCCATGATGACAGACCTGCCTCCCTGTCGCCTCCGACTCGGCGATAAGCCCTTTCACTCCACGAGCGTGGACTGCTTCGGCCCGCTCTATGTGAAGAAAGGAAGAGGGACGGAGAAGAGGTGGGGCATTGTATTCAAGTGCATGACCACCCGAGCAATACACATAGAACTCCTTCCGACCATGAGTACGGACTCATTCCTCATGGCCTTCCGGAGATTCACAGCGCGAAGAGGAAAACCGTCTACGTTGTTGTCTGATCACGGGACAAACTTCAAAGGCGGAGAAAGAGAGCTGAGAGAGAGCTTCCAAGCCATGGGTCCAGAACTTAAGACCCACCTCGCTCCTTCTCAGATCGACTTCCAGTTTAACCCCCCAAACGCCCCTCACTTCGGGGGAACCTGGGAAAGAGAAGTACGTTCCATAAAGACAGCTCTGTACGCCGTGCTTGGGGCCCAGACCGTGGCTGAAGAAGTCCTCACGACAGTCCTCACGGAGATCGAGGGAGTATTGAACTCAAAGCCCCTCGGTTACGTCTCAAGTGATGTAGCAGATGTCGACCCAGTCACTCCCAACACTCTCTTGATGGGGCGGCTGGACCCCGCGCTTCCACAGACGGTGTACAGACCCGAAGAAGCGTAAGTCAAGTATTGGCTGACAAGTTTTGGAACAGTTTCCTCCTCCACTACCTACCGTCTCTCCAAACCCGCCAGAAATGGGTAAAACATAGAGACAACTTACAAGTGGGCACAGTCGTTATGATCATAGACCAGTCACTACCCCGAGCTATGTGGCCGGCCGGCCGCGTAAGCAAAGTGATCACTGGTGCCGACGGAAAGGTCAGAGCGGCAGAAGTTATTGTCCAGGGGCGGACCTACACCCGACCCGTGGCGAGGCTGATAGGATTGCCGAGGCTCCCTGACTCCCCTGATGACGATCATGACCCACTGACTTTGTAGATTGCCCTACTCCCCACAACAGACATTGAGCAGTTGACTGGACTATTAATCTGTCTTCCTTTAACTAATTAGGTGCGGACTAATTAGGAGGCGGCTGTTGTGAAGGGCCAGATTAAGCTGAGAATATATATTTATCGTTTGATATACTTTGTATATTATTTATATATATACACGGAATATCCCTTTACCTGCGTTCAGACCAGAGTAATATTCGCTCTCCTATTGGACAGCGCCCCCAGGCGCCAGCGCGCAAGCCCCCAACGGCAAGTTCAAAGACAACTGCAGGCATGTCAGAACATGCCCGGAGTCAGCATAGTAATACGAGACAAGGACTGAGGTTGGGACTAGATATTCACTTAAGTATATATACGGCGCAGGTGTAAACAGCAGTAGTTCAGTTCAGTTCATCAGTTCGTCTAAGTAGCTGTTTCATCAAGTTCGGTGATACAGTGAAGTGAGCAACCTTGCGTCTAAACAGAGCATTGAGAACCGCGTGCGAATAGAATGGTAAAAGTGTCAGAGTTTAATGAAGTAACGTTGAGTTCGACTTAATCTAATGTGAAGTAAATAGTCGATCATTTATTGTATATCGTGCGGCCACAGTTCTTCCGTGTGTAGCATTACCCATCGGTTCGTCGTGTCTTTAGCTAGTGCACTTAACCAGGCTGTGTGGCCTAAATACGTCGCCCACACCCGAGGAGTCCTAGGCGGAGAACCGTTGGACATGTACACAGGAGAATCGGTGTCGGCGATTGCAGAACCATTCCTGGTTGGATTATATTGATTTGGGACGTGACCACCGGAGAAGAGTATCGTTGATTTCCACTATCGTTTGGGATTCACCCTCGTGAGGATTACAACTCGGGCCTGCCTCGTGGACGGGGCTGGCTAGTTGTCATCAATGCTGTCGGGCATTTTGGATTACAATTATTGCTTTTGCTGCTGATCAAGGGAGTTTACAAGAACCGACTCCTGTACCTGGAGTCTCTTTATTCCTCATTGAATCAGACTGAGTACCCCAACATTCCTCTACCCTCCAGGCCTTACACCCCGGAGGGAACCCATTGTCTCCAGTCGGTACCAGTGTTGCCCTATATAATTGCTACTATACAACAGGTGGCGTCAGCTTAGACCCATCGTAGGATTCCTGCTATTCTTAGTGACTTATGCTCTTGACTGACTTTACGTATATTCTTCGCCATACAAGCGCAACCCTAATTCTCATTCGGTAACCTAACGTTGCCTAATAATAATAAATTACCCTCCAATAGTATTTCTGTGTCAATGCCGTGTTCTTGTGGGTGTTCACCATCTATATTTGATGTACTGTCTGGCCAGTAATTAAAGTACATAACTAGCAGTGGTTTAATCTATCACAATCTTTAATACAGTCAGGGTTTTGTAACCCCTCAGTTACACTACGGATAATTTTCAGGATAACTTGACATAAGTCTGACTTTTCGGTTCCCCGAAGCACGTCTAAATCAGTATGGCAACAGATCAAAAAGTTTGAACCTTCTCCAGCGCAGGGTTTAGTTCAGTTAGCTGGATAAACTGGCCACACCCTCGCAAAAAAATGCCAGCTCCCTTCCTCACAGATCCCATTATACCATTCTGAATTATGTTTTTGTGCTTCGTTTTTCTAGAGCGGGCTTTTGAAATGTAAAATAATATACCTAAAATGCTGATAATAAATCATATTCAGCCTATGGATTTACTTTGTCCTAAATAATGCACTCATAGCTAGGGGTGTAACGGTACATGTATTCGTCCCGCAACTTCACGGTACGGACGTCACGGCTCGGTACATCCAGCCATATGAAGAATACGTCTCATATGACACTAGGTGAAACTAGGGTTGCACGTTTTACAAATGTATGCTCAATATCTTTACTTTACTTTGCACTAGCTTACTTTGATCTTTAATGTTGAATATCAAGCTTGTATTGCCACATTTCGATGATGAATAAAACGTGAAAGCCAACAATGATGACAAGCCAACAACCGTGCATGGTTGCGGGCTGTTTCTCCCCTCCCCCCTCCCCTTTAGGTGTCCCTGACACAAAACCATGAATGAACGATATGTTTGTAACACAGCAGGGTCATTACAATACGCTGAAAATGTCCATCCTTTTCTTGTTCGCCTAAAGTCTAGCTGCTGTGGTGTTTACATCCAAAACATTGATAAATCCTCTGCCATTCTCTAGAGCCTTCTTTCTCTGCTTCACGTGCAGTTATATCTAATCTAGAAGTGAAAGTGAAACTGAAAGCATACACCGGTGGGGGGTGGGAGGCAATTCATTTACTCAGTGGATTCCTGAACACAGAATGACACTGGTATCACTGACTGCCGCAGCAAGCCTAGGTGGTGAACTACGTATAACTTAATAAAAAAGTATTATATTTAATAGTAATTATTATAATAATAATTATAAATATATAATAATTATTATTAAAAAAAAATTCCAGTTGTACCGAACACGTACCGAACCGTGACTACAAAACCGAGGTACGTACCGAACCGTGGCTTCTGTGTACCGTTACACCCCTACTCATAACTATACAGCGCTTGCGAGTCGTGACACACACAAGCATTGCAAATGTGAATCCCGCAGGGATATTTTTAATGAATGAAACCTATCGGGCGTTTGGCTCTGATTCATTTCATATTCTCCGCTGTCGATGTATTTGCTTAACGGAGCGCCCGGATTGTGTTTCATTCAAGCATAAATTGAAGCGTCTTTATGCATGGATTGTAGGGATGTCCCAATCCGATTTTCCGAAGATCGGGATCAAAATTTTTTTTTAATTTTTTTTTATTATTATTTTGTATTAAACAAACATGACCATGTTCACGTCTTAAACTCATACTGAGGCCTTAGTTTTGGTTTTAAATTGCATATCATCATTCATTTATTTATTGTCACACAGAGCAGAAGAATTTTGCCAAAACAAACCAATAGTATCCAGCTGCAGAACGGCAGAACAGCAAAACTTCAGACCCAAATTAAAAAAATTATATTTTTTTTATCCCAATTTCTCACATTACATTCACCCTGAATGTTGACGTTATCCAGGTGAAAAGTTAACTTCATTCAAGCAAGGCATTGCAATCCTTGACATAAATCATTTGATGTATAATTAAATCAAAGGAAATACGTTTGGGTCTGAGAGTGTGGCTGGTCTGCCGTTCTGCAGCTGGATACTATTGGTTTGTTTTGGCAAAATTCTTCTGCTCTGTGTGACAATAAATAAATGAATGATGATATGCAATTTAAAACCAAAACTAAGGCCTCAGTATGAGTTTAAGACGTGAACATGGTCATGTTTGTTGAATAAAAAATAAAAAGTAATTTTTTTCTTTTCTTTTTTCTTTTTTTTCGGATCGGGAAAGATCGGTATCGGTAGATACTCAAAATCACATGATCGGGATCGGATCTGGAGCAAAAAAACGTGATCGGGACATCCCTAGTGGATTGTGGATGTGAATTACGACAAATCTGAATCTGTGGATTGTTGAATTGTATCACTGTCACTCACACGTTATTGTGATATTGTAACTGGGATTACAATGTCTGAGGAGATGCGCTATTTGACGGATTTGATGACGTGGACGTGACTTGATAAAAGTGAATGAGCAATTGCAAGCCTTTGACGTTTTGATGAATGAATTTGAGAAAATGCATTTATCTGTTTATGAACCAAGAGGGTGATGAACATGACTGGTGTCACTGTTATAAACCAAAGGTTAATAAATTCAATGCATTTATGGATGATGTCCGAAACAGATTAAAACCTGATTAATAGTGAAACTGTATAGCCTCCAAACCTCTCTGACACGTTATTTTGGGGGTCGTGCCTTGAAAACTTTGGGAACCATGTATTTATATAGTACATGATACCTAAGCGCATACAGTACAGATATCCTCATAAGTATCTATTAATTTGTATCAATTAGATACTCTTTGGGCGTGTTTTTATCTACTTATTCTGAAAGAGTTGAACTAATTATTTTCGCTAGCAAGATCTCATTCGATTATTCATTCCATTAAGCCTACTGCCAGCAGGCACATTTAAAGAAATAGAATCTGATTGATTGGGGTAATGAGGGACTAAAATTTGCCTATAGATATGTGTGGTGATATTTGACATTGAATTTCATAACTAATATGTGTGAATAATTAGAGAATCCATAATGTAAAAGCAGGGCTTAGCCAAAAGTGATTATTGGTGTTAGATAAGACATTCCAAACAAACCCCCGCTCAGGGTAAGACTGGATTAGAGAACAACAGTTGCAGGTCATAAAAGCCCGCAGGGGAAGTCACACGCCACAGGAAACGGTGGCTCACTCTAACTAGCAGAGGGACAGCCGGTCTAGCAGATAACTAGCAGACACATCCAAGGAACTATTAAGTCAGTATACTTTATATAGGAAATCTGGTATTACTTATTACATTAACCATATCAATGTAGAAGGTAACTTACAAAGAAGAATACCATTTAGAATGTCACCCGAGTATGAAAGTAATAGTGTTATTTCACTCTTGTTATAAAATCCTGGTATATTTATCACAGTTATATTATCTGGTAAATAAAGGTTGGTGTGGTCTCCTATATGATGTCTGGTATCAGCCTAGAAGCAATGACTGTACTGGGATGATATGAGAGATCTGTAGGTCATTACACAAACCATATAGATTGGAAAATCAAAATGGTACACGAAGGAATGTTGAAGTGTTTGATGCATTCAGAGGAGACACAGGCCTCTGTCCAACTGAGAAGGCCACAGCCCAAAGGAGGGGGGTCATCAAAAGCGCCCTCCTCTGTACTCATCAAGAGGCCACACCGACGGGGGCCACCAGCAGACCCCCCCTGTTCACTGAAGGAAGACACCGACGGGGGCCACCAGCAGACCCCCCCTGTTCACTGAAGGAAGACACCGACGGGGGCCACCGGCGGCCCCCCCTTCTGTTTACTGAAAGAAGACCGATACTTGTGATTGGTTCAACCAGTTTAAAAATAAGTGAGGTAATTTAAACCTATAAGTAGTAGAGCAGTACCGTTAGTTGGCAGGCCAGCCCACCTACCCGTCCCCAGGGGGGTCCGGCTGAGCCTCCAACCACACCACCAGATAAATGTGCTGTTATACATGTGAGTAGAATCATGGACTCATTATTGTTGGCTAGAGTAACATGTAATTCCTACCTTAGACCAGGTTGTGCCCATGTGTATGGCTTAGTACATTCTCGTTTCATGCATAAACATGACTGCTATTTATGTGCAACAATGTCTTGATGTAAGGAAGCCACTGTGAATGGGCTATTTTGATTAACCTCATCAAACCTTCTGTACAATCATGTATTATGCTGAATTAATTCCTGTGTGCAACTGATGCCTTATCCACCCTTGGCCCTTTGGCAAATAAATCAGTTGAGTTGAAATATAGTTCCTTTTGTCTGGACTGCACGTTTATTTCTCATCTGACTAAGTCAACTGAGAAGACCATGTTTCCATCGCTCTCCTTTCCCTCCTTCCAGTTAGCGACCTCCTTGTGCTGCAAATAGCCTTAGATATTGTATAGATTATACGACATATGCATTTAACTTGTCGGCGAGGCTATTGAGCCGTACTGTATTGTACCCATTCTGCAATCTGTTAATAAAGTTTTCAATCAATCAATCAATGCCGTTAGAAAATCTGGATTTCTGCGCTCGACACCTGCTGTATTTTCAGGTGAGGCGGCCGCGCGCCTCAAGTCTGGTTAGAATTAACAAGAGTGAATCAGCGTTCGAGGAACAGGGAAAGCCTGGTTTCAATCGTCTGGTTAATTGAATCTGGGTAATGGGACTTTTGATCGACTTAGTTGAACCAGGTACGGGGAATAGGGCCCTGATGGCCTGGGGATAGAAGCACCTTTGTATGTTTGTATGTTTCTTTATTGAATAATACACAGTTGTAGTAGCATGTCACATTAGGCCTGGCTCTTCAGTGTAGTAGCATGTCACATTAGGCCTGGCTCTTCAGTGTAGTAGCATGTGAATGAATGAATGAATGAATGAATGAATGAATGAATGAATGAATGAATGAATGAATGAATGAATGAATGAATGAATGAATGAATGAATGAATGAATGAATGAATGAATGAATGAATGAATGAATGAAAACTTTATTCAACAGATTGCAGAATGGGTACAATACAGTACGGCTCAATACACACAATTGTTAAGGGGATGCAGACCAGAGAAAGACGTTTGTCTTGTTTACATCAGGGTCCCCCGTTTTCAATTCATAATGCACATTTATGACATACACAACATACATGAGATCATGACAATTATGACATAGGGACATACATGACATACAGGTATATAGTACTGTTACATTTGTGACATATACGATATGCAAATATACAGTACTGTTACCCAGAGATCCTAACAGATAATATATACATATGATGGTGAGGAGACTGTACATTAGGAGGGGGTGGGTGAGTGGGAGAAAATATATACATACGGTGCGGAGGAGACTGTCCATTAGGAGGGGGTGGGTGTTGTTGTACATTAGGCCTGGCTCTTCAGTGTAGTAGCATGTCACATCAGGCCTGGCTCTTCAGTGTAGTAGCATGTCACATTAGGCATGGAACTTCAGTGTAGTAGCATGTCACGTTAGGCCTGGCTCTTCAGTGTAGTAGCATGTCACATTAGGCCTGGAACTTCAGAACTTCCAAAGCTCCATTGATCAACTTCAGTTGGTCCAAAACGCTGCTGCCAGGCTAGTCACTAGGTCCAAAAAATCATGCCGCATCACCCCCATCCTTGCTTCCCTGCACTGGCTCCTGGTAAACTCCAGGTGAAATTTCAAGGTCCTGGTGTTCGCCTACCGAGCCCTCCATGGGCACCCCCCCTACATTAATGAGCTCTTCCATCCACTTTCCTCCAGCCGGTCACTGCGGTCATCCCATCAGGAGCTCCTGGTGGTGCCAAAGGGGACCAAAGGGGACCGAGCTTTTGCTGTGACTGCCCCAGGGCTCTAGAACACCCTCCCCTTAAACCTGAGAGCAAATTTTTAAAAGGCAGCTAAAAACGTACTTCTACAGGCAGGCTTTTTAAACACCCTTAGCCATTTCTTTCTGTTCATGTCTTTTTTGTTTTTTGTTGTCTATTCTGTTGTTTTAGCTCATTTGAATGTTTTTTCTTCTCTTCACAATTTATATTTCTTGTGTTTTTACTGATGTTTTAAAATGCTGTGAAGCACTCTGTGCACTCGTGCTGAGAAGGGCGCTATTCAAATAAAGTTTTACTTACTTACTTTCTCAGCGTCGATTAACCACACCTCTTCCTCGTTAAAAAAGAGCTGCTGTTGCGGCTCTTTAATTAGCATTTTGCATTTTGATTTATATTTGTGGGTTGTCTCTCAAGGGTGTTTTGAGCATGGCAGACTATATGGAACTAACCACTGATATGAACGGACTCTGCCCATTAACCAAGCAACCCCAGCTGTCATTCCCATTCCCCCATTAATCATTATTTAATTATTTCTTTAAGCTCACAGCCTCAGATGATTAACAGTAGCGTTGAAATATTGCATAGTCATTTGTTTTTCTGCCACTGACATATAATTCAGCTCCTTTATTACATTGATGTATTGTAATTAAATGTGCACTGAATTATTGCTTAATTTAATATTAGATTTGACATGGTGTGTTAGGGACCTATTCCTGTTTACAGTAGCTGCTATGTCTCCAACAGCCAGTCCAGGAGAACGTAGGGTAATTTGTTAAAGGGGCACTTCACCCAACATTTTAAAACACATATTATGTATATTCCTTTCTTACCTGGAGTACTATCTGCCGTAGAGATATCTGCCGTAGACATATCTGCCGTAGAGATATCTGCCATAAAGATATCTGTTGTAGAGATATCTAGAGATATCTGTCGTAGAGATATCTGCCGTAAAGATATCTGTTGTAGAGATATCTAGAGATATCTGTCGTAGAGATATCTGTCATCATTCCAATACAATGCATGTGAAGCAGCATCTCTTTCCAGAAATCAGGAAATGGTTCCTCAAGAGAATCCACAGACCTTGTTGTGAACAGTTTCATTTATGAACGATTTTCGAGTGCCCCCATTATAATATTATATAATGTACTTCAGAAAATTGTGAAAATGAGTGCAAGGCTGTCAGGATAGGAATTTCATAGGTTTTCTACAGTTCTTCTTAAGTTATTTGTGAGTATGTTTTGAGTATCTAGTACACAGTTCTTCTTAACTGATTTGTGTTTTGAGTATCTAAATCCAATCCTGAATATGACAATAACATGCCTAGACAATCTCTTGTGCTAATGTTGTTGCGACTCCCACCTCGTCAAGCCTAACCTGCTCCATAAGAAGCCTGACAGCCTGTCGTTCAGTGCTTGTTCGTACTGATCACTTGTGGTTAGTTTTACCTAAGGAATTTATTCAAGTGGTTCTTCTGTTTCTTTTCTAACTGGCGTTGTTTTCTCCTCTCTCCTTCAAGGATACCCCCACCCACGACAATCACCGTTTCACTCCCTGCATGCTCTCTCCCTGCGCCAAAATGAGTCAAGGCAGTACACTGGGGCAGGCGGCTGGTCAGACATCCTCATTAGGATTTAAAGAACAAATGTTCCCCTCGGTAGAAAAGCTAGTGCTAGATCATTCCACCCAACTAGCCTCCCTTCAGACTGAGCTGACCAAGGCTTTCCCCTCAGTCCAAGGACACAGCTCCAGGGCTCATCTCGCGTCACTACAGCCGTGCTCACTTCCCTCGTGACCCAAATGAACACTCTGGCAACAGCATTAACCACCATACAGCAAAGACTGGATACGATCCCCGGTGGAGCTCCGGTCTCCATTCCCCTCGGCGCTCTCCCCACTGACCCAGCTCCCCCGGGGATAGCTATCTCCCAACCGGCTTTACGTCAAGGCCAAGAAGTGTGTCTTCCACTCTCCCTCTGTGACATACCTGGGATTCATCGTGGAGGAGGGACGGATGCGCGCTGACCCAGGCAAGATCAAGGCGGTGGTGGAGTGGCCACGGCCCACCGATCGCACTCAGCTCTGACACTTCCTGGGGTTTGCCGGGTTTACCCGACGTTTCATCAAGGGGTTTAGCCAGGTGGCGGCCCCCCTCACTGCATGCACCTCCACGATTCTGCCTTTCTCCTGGAGCCCGGAGGCGGAGGTGGCCTTCTCTACCTTGCTGGCCCACCCTGATCCATCGAGGCAGCTCATTGTGGAACTATGACATGGGCAACAAGGAGCTACTGGCAATCCACGCCGCCCTCAGAGTGGAGACATTTGTTGGAGGGAGCAAAGCTGCCATTCCTTGTATGGTCAGATCACAAGAATCTGACCTACATGCGAACGGCGAAGAGGCTGAACTCTTCTTCAGCCGCTTCGACTACACTCTCACCTACCGCCCGGGATCCAAGAATGTCCGAGCTGACGCCCTCTCCCGGCAGTTCTCTGAGGAGTCCTCAAAGGTCCCGAGGCCCCTGGACACCATCTTTCCTCCAGCTTAGGTGGTGGGTGTCGTCACCTGGGCCATCGAGTCGGAGGTCAGAAGGGCCCAGCGTGCCCAGCCTGATCCAGGCAATGGTCCTAATGGCTGTTTGTGCCCACCGCTGTCCGGCCACAGGTGTTAGAGTGGGGTCACTCTAGCCAGTTCGCCTGCCACCCTGGAGTACAACAGATGGCAGAGTTTTTCAGCCGACGGTTCTGGTGGCCCACTCTCTTGGTGGACGTCAAGGAATTCGTGGGAGCCTGCACCACCTGCTCCCGTAGCAACGCCTCCCATCGCCCACCGGCGGGCCTCCTATGTCCCCTTCCTATACCCGGTCGGCCTTGGTCACATATAGCCCTGGACTTCGTAACGGGCCTTCCTTTGTCCCGAGGTAAAGACACCATCCTGACCATCCTCGACCAGTTTTCCAAGGCTGTCCATTTTGTGGCCCTCCCCAAGCTCCCCTCCGCTGCCGAAACGGCCAAACTCCTCACCTCCCACGTTGTGCGACTACATCAAGGTCAAGGTCAAGTTTATTAGTATGTCCCAAACTGGGTAATTCATGTTACAGCAGATACATAGGAGCTCCAAAAAAACACAGCAAACATACATAACAAGAAGAACACAGACAGGGCGGCTGGGTGGCGCAGCGGACATTGCGCTCATCACCAACGCAAGAGACACCGGGTTCAAATCCGGCTGTCGGCGTTGCCTCCGGCTTGGGCCGGCCGTCATACTGGCTCAATTGGCAGAGTCAGTGGGTGGAAGTCAATGGATGGTAATCTGGACGTTGTGGACAGCGACTCCTACAGGTCGGTTGGGGGACGCCTGCACAGCAAAGACAGGAAATAGCGGGGGTAGTGTGAGCCTCCCACACATTACACCTCGCCAATGAGAGTCCGCGGCAGGTGAAAACATGTGACAGGCTGCCTCCTCGTGTACCGGAGGGGACATGTGATGATGCAAGGCTTCTATCCTCCATACGAACGACCTGTGGGGGGCATATGTGAGCAACGTTCAAGACAGGGGAGGGGAGAATTGGAAACAGCGAAATTTGGATGGGAGAAAAATAAGGAGAAAAAAGTGGATAAAAAAAAGAAGAACACAGACAGACATGTACAGTACATGGTCGCAGGATCAGATCATAACAACAGTCAAACAAGCAACCACAACCATCCACCCACCCACCTCAAAGCCGCCCTCTCCTGCCTCCTCCATTGATTGCACGAATGGAGGTAGGTATAAATGAGAATTGATCTATCATCTATCTATTGTTTACACGGGCTCAACACCCATTTTGTCTGTCCCTATACCATTGTCCACGTCATTAATAATTCTGCTGTCCGCTTGAACCTCTCGGCCGCTCTCAAGGTCCACCCAGTCTTCCATGTCTCTCCTAAAACCATTCTGTACTAGCCCCCTGTCCCCCCTGGATCCTGCTCCCCCACCTCCGAAGGTCCTGGACGATGGCGACCCTGTGTGGTCAGTGGACCGCCTTCTTGCTGTCCGCCATAGGGGACAGGGGTTCCAGTACCTGGTGGACTGGGTGGGCTACGGCCTGGAGGACCGAAGTTGGGTGCCTCCGTCCTACCTCGCCGACCCCGCCCTGCTGGATGACTTCTACCGGGCCCACCTGGATGCTCCGGGACGGTCGTCCAGTGCCTCCTATCAGGAGGGGGGTCCTGTTGTGACTCCCACCTCATCACAACTCGTCAAGCCTAATCAGACACAATCGGAAACAGAGACATCCATACACTTAAGTTAAGTTAAACTGTCTTACACACCTCATTTACATTTACACTGCTGGCATCCACGCACTCCCCCCGCTTAGGTCCTGTTAGTATTGATTTGCTTATTCCCCTGTATTCCCTTTTGTTTATGAAATCTGGTTTATTTATACATCTGTCTCCTGTGTCTGTCTGTTCTGGGGTACTGCCACATTTGACCACTTGGTTCGACCATAACAAATGTGAGAATTAGGACAGTCCGTTTATATGCAGAGAGACGGACCACATTATTTTCCATTCTCTATCCTTGAGTTCAGGGATATTCTTGTACTCTGGGACATTCTAAATTGATTACAACTTTCAGGAGACCCCCCCCCCCCCCTTGTTACCTTCCTACCCTGCAGACCATAAAAGTTTCATCCATGTTTTCTAACAGAGGCATCTTTTAATATGAAAACGCGTCCACGTCGCTCAGCCCTCCCTGTCTCTCCGCTACTTCATACGACCATCTGTTTGTGTGTGTTGGACACAACCAGGAGGATGACAGGTCCGCACAATGGGAAGGGAGGGGAGGGACTTCGGGCCCAGCTGCGGTTCCGAGCCAGCCGCTCACTTGTGTGGCTCCAGACAGACAGACAGATCGTTGTGAGAGAAGCGTTTCGCTGCCGGGAGCCCTGCTCCACCTAATCCCTGGCCGCGTTAACTCAGCCAACGTGCACACAGACACAGGGACTTCCCCCCTCGCTCCCGAGGAGGAGCGGAGGAACAGTGCGCACAGACACGGGGACTCCCCCCCCCCCCCCCCCCACTCACTCCCGGGGAGGGGCGGAGGAACCGCGCAGCACATCATAGGCCACTGAGGTATTTATCATTACTTCAGCCCAACTGGAAGTAATGTGAACTCACACTGTGTGTCACGTGTTTTGGCGTAAAAAGGGTTGTTGTACCCAAGCAGCAGTCTGTCCCGGACCGGTCACATTTTAAAGTCATATAACAACTCGGTACGTGGTGACATCTCGGTAAATAAACCTAGCGGTACCATTTTCTCCAGCTGGTGTGACTTTGAGCTCCAATGTCTCCATAAATCAC
>NC_140173.1:104039449-104046949 GCF_963971535.1 Notolepis coatsorum | reverse complement strand
GGTATACCTTCATATTAAATCTATACTTTTGCATGGATCTATGATGGTATACCTTCATATTAAATCTATTATTTTGCATGGATCTATGATGGTATACCTTCATATTAAATCTATACTTTTGCATGGATCTATGATGGTATACCTTCATATTAAATCTATACTTTTGCATGGATCTATGATGGTATACCTTCATATTAAATCCATACTTTTGCATGGATCTATGATGGTATACCTTCATATTAAATCTATACTTTTGCATGGATCTATGATGGTATACCTTCATATTAAATCTATACTTTTGCATGGATCTACATATTAAATCTCTACATTTACATTGATCCATGATGGTATACCTTCATATTAAATCTATATATTTACATTGATCCATGATGGTATACTATATATTTGGTATAATGTACAGTACATTCCAGCCCTGAAGTAATGAAAAGGCCAGTAGAGCTCAACACACCCCATCCGCAGTTTTCACTTGTTTTAACAAAAATATGATTTTACAATTCTTAACAACATTAAATAATTTTTTGTTTTTGTTTTTTTCTTTCTCTGAAGCAGGACCGATAATCGTTGCGGGGGAAACTGCAGAAAATGTTCAACTCTGAACAGAGACACGGCTGAAGAGAGCTTTAATTAAAGACAGCTTTAATCGTCTTTTAATAGGCCTTAATGGCAGGTATTATCTTCGAGAGGCTTGTCATATTTTGTACCGGTAAAAACCCCAACTGCTGTTTGCGTTAGCACGGCTGGTTGCATTGTTTAGCTGTCTGTGTGGTGAACCCCTCGCTCCCCTGATAAAATAATGACACTCTGATTGTCTGCTTCCAGAGCGAGGAGAAGGTACAGAGACCCCAGAGCGAGGAGAAGGTACAGAGACCTGCTTCCAGAGTGAGGAGAAGGTACAGAGACCCCAGAGCGAGGAGTAGGTACAGAAACCTGCTTCCAGAGCGAGGAGAAGGTACAGAGACCTGCTTCCAGAGCGAGGAGAAGGTACAGAGACCTGCTTCCAGAGCGAAGAGAAGGTACAGAGACCTGCTTCCAGAGCGAGGGGAAGGTACAGAGACCTCAGAGCAAGGAGAAGATACAGAGACCTGCTTCCAGAGCGAGGAGAAGGTACAGAGACCTCAGAGCGAGGAGAAGGTACAGAGACCTGCTTCCAGAGCGAGGAGAAGGTACAGAGACCCCAGAGCGAGGAGAAGGTACAGAGACCTCAGAGGGAGGAGAAGGTACAGAGACCTCAGAGCGAGGAGAAGGTACAGAGACCTCAGAGCGAGGAGAAGGTACAGAGACCTCAGAGCGAGGGGAAGGTATGACCTGCTTCCAGAGCGAGGAGAAGGTACAGAGACCTCAGAGCAAGGAGAAGATACAGAGACCTGCTTCCAGAGCGAGGAGAAGGTACAGAGACCTCAGAGCGAGGAGAAGGTACAGAGACCTGCTTCCAGAGCGAGGAGAAGGTACAGAGACCCCAGAGCGAGGAGAAGGTACAGAGACCTCAGAGGGAGGAGAAGGTACAGAGACCTCAGAGCGAGGAGAAGGTACAGAGACCTCAGAGCGAGGAGAAGGTACAGAGACCTCAGAGCGAGGGGAAGGTATGACCTGCTTCCAGAGCGAGGAGAAGGTACAGAGACCTCAGAGCGAGGAGAAGGTACAGAGACCTCAGAGCGAGGGGAAGGTATGACCTGCTTCCAGAGCGAGGAGAAGGTACAGAGACCCCAGAGCGAGGAGAAGGTACAGAGACCTCAGAGCGAGGGGAAGGTAGAGACCTGCTTCCAGAGCGAGGGGAAAGTACAGAGACCTGCTTCCAGAGCGAAGAGAAGGTACAGAGACCTGCTTCCAGAGCGAAGAGAAGGTACAGAGACCCCAGAGCGAGGGGAAGGTAGAGACCTGCTTCCAGAGCAAGGAGAAGGTACAGAGACCTGCTTCCAGAGCGAGGAGAAGGTACAGAGACCTGCTTCCAGAGCGAGGAGAAGGTACAGAGACCTGCTTCCAGAGTGAGGAGAAGGTACAGACACCTCAGAGCGAGGGGAAAGTACAGAGACCTGCACTCTGCCTTTTCTGTTGTGGAACACCCAGGTCAGCCCAGGAGGTTCAGGATGTCATGTTTAAAGATCCTCTCCAGATGTCTTTTAATGTGTTTAATTTTCTTATACATTGTTCAATAACAATTTGTATAACTACGGTTATCTCTACACCTTTACCTCCATTGAAAATGCAAGGGTCTATGAATATGCTAAATGAAAACAGCACCCATTGATATTTACTAGGGATTTCAAGTCGGCAGCTTGTATTCTGTCAGGATACGTCGACATGAATGAATGAATGAATGAAAACTTTATTTAACAGATTTCAGAATGGGTACAATGTCAAGTCAAAGTCACAAATAACAATCTCTATAGTCAAAGTCACAAATAACAATCTTTATAGTCAAAGTCACAAATAACAATCTGTATAAAGTCAAAGTCACAAATAACAATCTCTATAGTCAAAGTCACAAATAACAATCTGTATAAAGTCAAAGTCACAAATAACAATCTGTATGAAGTCAAAGTCACAAATAACAATCTGTATAGTCAAAGTCACAAATAACAATCTGTATAGTCAAAGTCACAAATAACAATCTGTATCAAGTCAAAGTCACAAATAACAATTTCAATTTTTATAGTCAAAGTCACAAATAACAATCTGTATGAAGACAAAGTCACAAATAACAATCTCTATAGTCAAAGTCACAAATAACAATCTGTATAAAGTCAAAGTCACAAATAACAATCTGTATGAAGTCAAAGTCACAAATAACAATCTGTATAAAGTCAAAGTCACAAATAACAATTTCAATTTGTATAGTCAAAGTCACAAATAACAATCTGTATGAAGACAAAGTCACAAATAACAATCTCTATAGTCAAAGTCACAAATAACAATCTGTATAAAGTCAAAGTCACAAATAACAATCTGTATGAAGTCAAAGTCACAAATAACAATCTGTATAAAGTCAAAGTCACAAATAACAATCTGTATGAAGTCAAAGTCACAAATAACAATCTGTATAGTCAAAGTCACAAATAACAATCTGTATAGTCAAAGTCACAAATAACAATCTGTATGAAGTCAAAGCCACAAATAACTATTTCAATTTGTATAGTCAAAGTCACAAATAACAATCTGTATGAAGTCAAAGTCACAAATAACAATCTCTATAGTCAAAGTCACAAATAACAATCTGTATAAAGTCAAAGTCACAAATAACAATCTGTATGAAGTCAAAGTCACAAATAACAATCTGTATAAAGTCAAAGTCACAAATAACAATCTGTATGAAGTCAAAGTCACAAATAACAATCTGTATAGTCAAAGTCACAAATAACAATCTGTATGAAGTCAAAGTCACAAATAACAATCTGTATAGTCAAAGTCACAAATAACAATCTGTATGAAGTCAAAGTCACAAATAACAATCTGTATAATCAAAGTCACAAATAACAATCTGTATAGTCAACTCTTCAACACAGACTGACCATATTCCTACGGTAGCCATTTTGCTCTCACACTCATGTTCAGGTTGGGATTCCTTTCCACCCTTGGAATCCCAACCTGAGCATGACATAAGAGCAAAATGGCCACCGTAGGAATAATGGTCAATTGTAGCATTTAGGACTGCGATCCAAAATTGGCGGAGATGCGGATTCAAGGCATACAAGTGATGACACGACTCAGCGTAAACGCCAACCCCTTTCTGCCAGAGATACAGTCTGATCTGTCATCAACGCTTACTCACCTGAGCTGCTCCACTGACAGAGGATGGGAGGAGGACATGTTGGACTCGTAGCATGTTTGTTTAAGCTACTACACCCGAGATACATTTTTATTTCACGGTGATGGTTGCAATTCAAAACATACAGCGACGAGACTATTATGAGCGAGTGTTGTTGTTGTTCCAAAATGGCTTCCCCTGAAAACCGCGCTTTAATAAGTAGTGTTATAACCACACTTGTTGTTATCTACTGCTGGATTAGCTTAGCTGAGCTACAAGAAAGCCAAAGATCCATTATAACTTTGTTGTGGGTATTTATTCCTCCATACCGGTACACAATTACAGCGGCGAGCAGCCGGGGTGATGATATCCTTAACGTCAGCCAGGATGCTATGGTACAAAACCTAAATGTAGATAATTAGCTCCTTCTCTCTTCTGTTACTCCAGAACTCCACCGAAAACGAACTAGAAACTCTCCAGTGTTCTCACTGAGACCCCAGAACTCATCCCCCTGAACAGCTGTCTTAAAGCAACACTCACATGTACATGTATTGCTACAGCCGTGTTTCCCAGTGGACTTCTTCTGTGAAGATGCAGGAACTGAGTCCAGTCATCGTCCGGATCTGAAAATGCTCTTATATTACGACGGTTTGGTCGTTGATGTGGAAGTAAACAGCTGCCGGCCCCAGCGGTCGCTGAATGTTGTCGATGTCTGGACCTTTTTCTTTTCCCTAAAGACCTTGAACTAAACCATGAAATGTAACCATGTCCTTGGAAAATCACTGTCACTGTTCAGTATGGATGGCACCGCTCCAGAGAATGTCAGGTCACGGCTCGCTTGTCTCTGCCTCTCTGAGAGACTGCTTGATGTAAACAAACCTCGACTAAACTGTCCAAACACAAGCAACAGTGTAGAGAGGAAAGACGCCCATGCAGGGAGGCCTGCAAACACACACACACACACACACTCTCTCTCTCTCTCTCTCTCTCTCTCTCTCTCTCTCTCTCTCTCTCTCTCTCTCTCTCTCTCTCTCTCTCTCTCTCTCTCCCACACACACACACAAACACACACACACACACACACACACACACACACACACACACACAAACATGTACATACACACTCTCTCTCTCCCACACACAGACACCCACGCACGCACACACACACACACACACACACACACACACACACAAACATGTACATACACACACACACACACTCTCTCTCTCCCACACACAGACACCCACACCCACGCACTCTGTCTCTCTCCCACACAGACACACACACACACACCTACTCTCTCTCACACACACACACACACACACACACACACACCCACACACACACACACACACAGACACACACACCCACGCACTCTGTCTCTCTCCCACACAGACACACACACACGTAATCTCTCTCTCTCCCACACAGAAACACACACACACACACACACACTCTCTCTCTCTCTCTCTCCCACACACACACACACACACACACAAACATGTACATACACGCACACACACACACTCTCTCTCCCACACAGACACACACACACATACGCTCTCTCTCTCCCACACAGAAACACACACACACTCCCCCCCCATACACACACACACACACACACACACGCACTCTCTCTCTAACCCCCCCCCACACACACACACACACACACATACACACACACACGCACACATTACAGTGCACTTAGTCACAGTGCGGCAGGCTATTGTCTGGGGGGGTGCTGTGGGTTGGATTCTGTGTTTTGTTTCAGTCATCAAAGCTATTGGGTTTAGGGTCCCCCTCTCTCTCTCTCTCTCCTCTATCACTCAGCGACGCTCAGGGCCGCCTGGACCCCCTGAAACCTGAGCTGGGGGGCCGCTGAGCGGAGCGGGTCGGTGGCCCTCAGGAGAAACACACATGTCGCCCCCCCCCCCCCCCCCTCTGCTCCCCATGGGGGGTCCCCCCCATTCTTCTGACACACAAAAGACTTCTTCAAGTGCCTTGTGTGCGACAATGGCCTTTAGATCACTGGGGCGTAATGATTGCTGGTTAAATGTGAATGCATTCTGGATTAATTGAGCCAGAATTAATACGGGGGTTCTTTATGGGGTTGGGTTTTCTTTTCTTTATAAGTTGGCAGGGAAACTTAGTAATAGTATTATCCAGTAGCCATGACTAAATCTATAATGATTTCCACGCTTTCTATCTTTATCCAAGATGTTTTTCTTTTTTTCGCTTCCCGATGCTCGACGCTGCTGAAGGATGGACACGCGGATTCAAGACGGAGCAGAATCCTTTGGCCTGTGAGCAGCACCCATGTTTCACCTCCTCACGATGGACACGCTCACTCATGGAACATCCTGACAAGACGTGATGTCGGCGTCTTCTTACTAAACCGTAAGGAATGTCCGCTGTGCTCGCTCAAATGGTTTTAAAATGGTGATCTAAAGGCCCGATCAGTGATCCAAATGCAAACAAAATGGGTAGCATAAAGTTCCAAATAAACTCATATAAAACTCTGTATGTATGATGAAGGAAGAGACTCATTGAAACACATTTAGAAAATACTGCTTATGTTGATTGGATCTCAAAAAGAAACATTTTCAAATGAAAAATAATTGAAAGGAGGTTGAGATTCTTTTGGGGTTAGCCACCCTCATGAACAGAAATAGCTGTGCCTGACCGTGCAGGATGAACAGAGGCCCCCGGGCCGGTGGCTCTCGTACAGCACAACACCCTCTATCAGCAAGTCTACTGGCCAGACAGGCAGGCAGTCACCAGTCAAAACATTGTCTGTCTGCCAGTCTATGTCTGTCTGCCTGTCTGTATGTCTGTCTGTCTGTCTGTCTGTCTGTCTGTCTGTCTGTCTGTCTGTCTGTCTGTCTGTCTGTCTGTCTGTCTGTCTGTCTGTCTGTCTGTCTGTCTGTCTGTCTGTCTGTCTGTCTGTCTGTCTGTCTGTCTGTATGTCTGTCTGTCTGTCTGTCTGTCTGTCTGTCTGTCTGTCTATCTGTCTGTCTCTCTATGCATGTATGTCTGCCTGTCTATGTCCGTCTGCCTGTATCTGTCTGCTGTCTGTCTGTCAGTCTGTCTGTCTGTCTGTCTGTCTGTCTGTCTGTCTGTCTGTCTGTCTGTCTGTCTGTCTGCCTGTCTGTCTATCTGTCTGTCTCTCTATGCCTGTATGTCTGCCTGTCTATGTCCGTCTGCCTGTCTCTGTTTGTTTGTCTCTGTCTACCTGTCAATGTCTGTCTTTCTGCTTGTTTTTGTTTGTCTGTCTGTATGTATGTATGTCTGTCTGTCTGTCTGTCTGTCTGTCTGTCTGTCTGTTTGTCTGTCTGTTTGTCTGTCTGTCTCTGCATGCCTGTCTGTCTGCCTGCCTATGTCTGTCTGTCTCTGTCTGTCTGTCTCTGCATGCCTGTCTGTCTGCCTGTATATGTATGTATGTCTGTCTGTCTGTCTGTCTGTCTGCCTATGTCTGTCTGTCTCTGTTTGTCTGTCTGTCTGTCTGTCTGCCTGTCTATGTTTGTCTGTCTGTCTGTCTGTCTGTCTGTCTGTCTGTCTGTCTGTCTGTCTGTCTGTCTGTCTGTCTGTCTGTCTGTCTGTCTGTCTGTCTGTCTGTCTGTCTGTCTGTGTCTGTCTGTCTGTCTGTCTGTCTGTCTGTCTGTCTGTCTGTCTGTCTGTCTGTCTGTCTGTCTGTCTGTCTGTCTGTCTGTCTGTCTGTCTGTCTGTCTGTCTGTCT
>NC_140173.1:103924449-104034449 GCF_963971535.1 Notolepis coatsorum | reverse complement strand
TCATTCATGTCTGTCTGCCATTCTTTGTCTGTCTGTCTGTCTGTCTGTCTGTCTGTCTGTCTATCGGTCTGTCTATGTGTGTCTATCTGTCTGTCTGCCTGCCTGCCTGTCTCTATCTATCTGTCTGCCTGCCTGTCTATGTCTGCTGTCTGCCTGCCTGTCTCTGCATGTCTGTCTGTCTGTATTTCTGTTTGTTTGTCTCTGAGTGTCTGTCAGCCTGTTTACCTCTGCCTTCCTGTCTCTGCTTGTTTGTCTGTCTGTCTGTTTGTCTGTCTGCCTGTCTGTCTGTCTGTCTATCTGCCTGTCTCTTTCTGTCTGTCTGTCTGTCTTTCTGCCTGTCTCTTTCTGTCTGTCTGTCTGTCTGTCTGTCTGTCTGTCTGTCTGTCTGTCTGTCTGTAGTCTGTCTGTCTGTCTGTCTGTCTGTCTGTCTGTCTGTCTATCTGCCTGTCTCTTTCTGTCTGTCTGTCTGTCTTTCTGCCTGTCTCTTTCTGTCTGTCTGTCTGTCTGTCTGTCTGTCTGTCTGTCTGTCTGTCTGTCTGTCTGTCTGTCTGTCTGTCTGTCTGTCTGTCTGTCTGTCTGTCTGTATGTCTGTCTGTCTGTCTGTCTGTCTGTCTGTCTGTCTGTCTGTCTGTCTGTCTGTCTGTCTGTCTGTCTGTCTGTCTGTCTGTCTGTCTTGCTTTGAGTCTCATTGAGGAGAGACGAAGGCCAATAATGAACCACATCACCCAAATATATCAAATATGCAGCAATAAATTCTTGAAATCACAGAAATATGTTATAGCATATTAAAGAGACGCTTTGAATGTTTGTTGCCAACAATGCTATGTTAACAATGCAGGTCAGCCATCTTTGAAAAGCTGAAGGACAGTGTGAGCAGCATGTGGTGAAGAACATCGCCCTGCTAGAGTTCTGTCTGTCAAACCATAGAAGGCAATAGAGCCCAGTCAACATGGTTAAAGAAGAGCCCCGCCCAGTCAACATGGTTAAAGAAGAGCCCCGCCCAGTCAACATGGTTAAAGAAGAGCCCCACCCAGTCAACATGGTTAAAGAAGTGCCACACCCAGTCAACATGGTTAAAGAAGAGGCCCGCCCAGTCAACATGGTTAAAGAAGAGGCCCGCCCAGTCAACATGGTTAAAGAAGCGGCCCCACCCAGTCAACATGGTTAAAGAAGAGCCCCGCCCAGTCAACATGGTTAAAGAAGGGCCACACCCAGTCAACATGGTTAAAGAAGAGCCCCACCCAGTCAACATGGTTAAAGAAGAGCCCCGCCCAGTCAACATGGTTAAAGAAGAGCCTCACCCAGTCAACATGGTTAAAGAGGAGGCCCCACCCAGTCAACATGGTTAAAGAAGAGCCCCACCCAGTCAACATGGTTAAAGAAGAGGCCCCACCCAGTCAACATGGTTAAAGAAGAGGCCCCACCCAGTCAACATGGTTAAAGAAGAGCCCCGCCCAGTCAACATGGTTAAAGAAGAGGCCCCACCCAGTCAACATGGTTAAAGAAGAGGCCCCACCCAGTCAATATGGTTAAAGAAGAGGCCCCACCCAGTCAACATGGTTAAAGAAGAGCCCCACCCAGTCAACATGGTTAAAGAAGAGCCCAGTCAACATGGTTAAAGAAGAGGCACACCCAGTCAATGTGGTTAAAGAAGCGGCCCCACCCAGTCAACATGGTTAAAGAAGAGCCCCGCCCAGTCAACATGGTTAAAGAAGAGCCCCACCCAGTCAACATGGTTAAAGAAGAGCCACACCCAGTCAACATGGTTAAAGAAGAGGTACACCCAGTCAACATGGTTAAAGAAGAGCCCCACCCAGTCAACATGGTTAAAGAAGAGCCCCACCCAGTCAACATGGTCAAAGAAGAGGCCCCACCCAGTCAACATGGTTAAAGAAGGGCCCCACCCAGTCAACATGGTTAAAGAAGAGCCCAGTCAACATGGTTAAAGAAGAGCCCCACCCAGTCAATATGGTTAAAGAAGAGCCCCACCCAGTCAACATGGTTAAAGAAGAGCCCCACCCAGTCAACATGGTTAAAGAAGAGCCACACCCAGTCAACATGGTTAAAGAAGAGGCCCCACCCAGTCAACATGGTTAAAGAAGAGGCCCCACCCAGTCAACATGGTTAAAGAAGAGGCCCCACCCAGTCAACATGGTTAAAGAAGAGCCCCGCCCAGTCAACATGGTTAAAGAAGAGGCCCCACCCAGTCAACATGGTTAAAGAAGAGGCCCCACCCAGTCAACATGGTTAAAGAAGAGGCCCCACCCAGTCAACATGGTTAAAGAAGAGCCCCGCCCAGTCAACATGGTTAAAGAAGAGCCACACCCAGTCAACATGGTTAAAGAAGAGCCACACCCAGTCAACATGGTTAAAGAAGAGCCCAGTCAACATGGTTAAAGAAGAGCCCCACCCAGTCAACATGGTTAAAGAAGAGGCCCCACCCAGTCAACATGGTTAAAGAAGAACCCCACCCAGTCAACATGACATGACTGATGGCCATATTCAAACTCACTTACTCTCAATAAGTGTAAAACTAAATTAATGTGTGCAAAACTGTTTAGTGTTTTTGAATGTGTGTGAGGTTATGTGCAAAATAAATCAGTATTGTTTTTTGGTGAAGTGCCCCTTTAAGACGAGCGGCCTGCTCGTCTCTCTTATAAACGTATTTCAGCGGCCAGCTCGTTCTCTTGTTCTAAACATGTTTCAACGACCAGCTCGTTCTCTCCGTCTAAACATATTTCAGCGACAAGTTCGTTCTCTCTTCTAAACATGTTTCAGCGACCAGCTCGTTCTCTTGTTCTAAACATGTTTCAGCTACCAGCTCGTTCTCTCCGTCTAAACATGTTTCAGTGACCAGCTCGTTCTCGTTCTAAACATGTTTCAGCGACCAGCTCGTTCTCATTCTAAACATGTTTCAGTGACCAGCTCGTTCTCTCGTTCGAAACATGTTTCAGCGACCAGCTCGTTCTCTTTCTAAACATGTTTCAGTGACCAGGTCGTTCTCTCTTCTAAACATGTTTCAGCGACCAGCTCGTTCTCCTTCTAAACATGTTTCAGCGACCAGCTCGTTCTCTCCTTCTAAACAACTTTCAGCGACCAGTTTGTTCTCTCTTCTAAACATGTTTCAGCGACCAGCTCGTTCTAAACATGTTTCAGCGACCAACTCGTTCTAAACATGTTTCAGTGACCAGCTCGTTCTCTCCTTCTAAACAAGTTTCAGCGACCAGTTTGTTCTCTCTTCTAAACATGTTTCAGCGACGAGCTCGTTCTCTTCTAAACATGTTTCAGCTACCAGCTCGTTCTAAACATGTTTCAGCAACCAGCTCGTTCTCTTGTTCTAAACATGTTTCAGCTACCAGCTCGTTCTCTCCGTCTAAACATGTTTCAGTGACCAGCTCGTTCTCGTTCTAAACATGTTTCAGCAACCAGCTCGTTCTCGTTCTAAACATGTTTCAGTGACCAGCTCGTTCTCTCGTTCGAAATATGTTTCAGCGACCAGCTCGTTCTCTTTCTAAACATGTTTCAGTGACCAGGTCGTTCTCTCTTCTAAACATGTTTCAGCGACCAGCTCGTTCTCCTTCTAAACATGTTTCAGCGACCAGCTCGTTCTCTCCTTCTAAACAAGTTTCAGTGACCAGCTCGTTCTCCTTCTAAACATGTTTCAGCGACCAGCTCGTTCTCTCGTTCTAAACAAGTTTCAGTGACCAGTTTGTTCTCTCTTCTAAACATGTTTCAGCGACGAGCTCGTTCTCTTCTAAACATGTTTCAGCTACCAGCTCGTTCTAAACATGTTTCAGCGACCAGCTCGTTCTCTTGTTCTAAACATGTTTCAGCTACCAGCTTGTTCTCTCCGTCTAAACATGTTTCAGTGACCAGCTCGTTCTCGTTCTAAACATGTTTCAGCAACCAGCTCGTTCTCGTTCTAAACATGTTTCAGTGACCAGCTCGTTCTCTCGTTCGAAACATGTTTCAGCGACCAGCTCGTTCTCTTTCTAAACATGTTTCAGTGACCAGGTCGTTCTCTCTTCTAAACATGTTTCAGCGACCAGCTCGTTCTCCTTCTAAACATGTTTCAGCGACCAGCTCGTTCTCTCCTTCTAAACAAGTTTCAGTGACCAGCTCGTTCTCCTTCTAAACATGTTTCAGCGACCAGCTCGTTCTCTCGTTCTAAACAAGTTTCAGTGACCAGTTTGTTCTCTCTTCTAAACATGTTTCAGCAACCAGCTCGTTCTAAACATGTTTCAGCGACCAGCTCGTTCTCTCCTTCTAAACAAGTTGCAGCGACCAGTTTGTTCTCTCTTCTAAACATATTTCAGCAACCAGCTCGTTCTAAACATGTTCTGTATAGTATGGCTCCGCACTGTACCTCGCTTGTGCACGCGCACTGAATAAAAAATTCCACAATGTACCTTTACATCCCAACATCCGTCTGACCACACCCCTATCAGCTTACCTTCATAAGCAGGTGTGTGGCCACCTACTCGCCTCCTTCTTCGCTTTCACCACAAGGAAGTGCCTTCGGTAGATCCCCACTTGACGAGGTTGCTAGTTGAAGAAAGTTGAGACGAGTTTACATTGTGCTTATTTTTTTCTTCTCTCATAAATATTCAAGAGAAAAATCTAAGTCATAATGTCTACTTCGGAGAGTTGTGGAACCACTCTTCACCAGCGGTTCTCCATTCCCTCCTCCGTTGTGCGTTCTGGTGCGGGGCTGTTGCCGCGTTCGTGGTAGGCAGCCACGCCCGGTAGGCATCCGATGGGTAGTTTGCCTCTCCGAGGAGCCAGTGCACCGGTGCCGTCGACTCTGCGATGGCCTGGTCCTGGCTCTGGTTCCTCTGGTTCCGGGGAATCGTCCGTTGTTGAACGGCCGGTTCCGTTGGTTCCGGAGGATTTGAGACGCAAGCTTTTTGCGTCTGCTCGGTCCCGTCGCAAGATGGTGTCCTGCAGACGTGAACGGCCTGGGTTTGGGGAATTGCTGGAGACCAGCGAGGATGCGTCGGTCTCTAGCTGTCCAATGGAAACAGAGGATTGCATGGTAGAGGCGGACGGGTTCTTGTTTGAAGGCCCAGTAGAGACGAATATCCCACCCGTCCAGGTAACACTGTAGGGGGGGGGGTATGTCTCCTTGGGGCGCCTTGTTCGAGGATGTCGGGGAAACCCCTCGGCCTCTTCAGCAGGATGCCCTACTATCAGCCACATCAGACTGTGGCTCCTTAACCAGTCGCAGCCTGCTGCATGTGAGGGATGCGGGTTCGGTGGAGGAAAGTCTGCAGGGGGAACTGCAGGCTTTGTTCCCCGAGCTTATGGCGGTGGCGGCCGCTGCAAACGCCGTGCCGCTGCCGCAGCCACTGCCTGCTCCTGTCCCCGATGATTTAATAGGTCATCTCTGGCAGCGTCGCCCGGTGAGAGGGGTGGACGTTGTCTACCCATTTTTCCCCTCAATGGGGGCCTATGTTCGTCGGGGCCAGGTGGTGTCCCACATCATGGGCCTCACTCCCGCCTACGTACCAGTTACGCGGGTGGTGGGTTTGGTTGAAGGTATGAGAGAGGGTGTGCCACGGCTTGATAGGCCGATGGCCGCTCTGCTCTGTCCGGATGTGGTGTGGGAGCCGTTATGCAAGCCGGTTCTCCAAGGAAGATCGGCTAGGCGGTTGGCGTATTGGAGTGACCAGTCATTCATCGCGGGTACACAATCGCTGGCTGCTGCGTCTAACATCGCACAGCTGGCTAGATTTGTATCCAGGATAATGACGGGCGGCATGGAGCGGTCGGAGGTACAACATGATCAGCTCACCCAGGCGGCAGGAGCTGTCCTGCATCTGACCCAGGTGCAGGCCATAGCCTCTGGGAAAGTGCGCGCCCTGGCTACTCTGATCCAGCGCCACCTTTGGCTGGAGCAGGCCCGTGTGCCGGAGAAGAAGAGGTCTCCTCTTCTGACGGCCACCCTCTCCGATGCTGGACTATTCGGGAAGGCCCTGCAGCTGATGACCTCATCATGCAGAGAGATGGCAGAGGAGAGATCCGTGCTCCAACCCCATTTTCCACCTCCCGTCATCGCCGGTGGAGTCAGAAGGCTTCCAGGTTCCTCCGCTGTGGCTGCCAATGCCTCCATCGCCACTGCTGGCCCGTCGACGAAGGCCAGGAGGAGAGACGGTGCTGCTGCTGTAGCCGGCCCATCTACGACCGGAGGTGACGGTAGGGATCGACGAGACCAGCAACCGATTGCCTACCGTCCCTCCGGGGCTTCTCGGGGTGGCAAAGCGCGAGCGGCTCGAGGCAGCAGACGCCGCTAGACAGTGACTTTTTTCCCCATGCGGTCCCCACTGTTTACCCCTCCCCGGCCCTCTCATATTATTTGTTGATTAAATAAAAAGTCCCCTAAAGGGGGACTGTATTTTCTGGTTAAACAAACTGTGTGTTTCTTCACCAAAATATGATGAGGTTGAAAAGTGTGAATCTACATTGGTATACATTGATGGATGAGTTACGTTCGTGTTATGAGATTAAAGCAAGGTCTGCAGCATTCACTCGGTTATAGAAGGGTTTCTATCTCGGCCTGACGCTCCACATGCAGGTAGAAGCTGGTTGTATGCTCTCTTGCTTACACACGAAGTAATGTTGAACTACAACACTGTTGTGTTAGTTGCAGTAATGCTCGTATACACACGTTCCACGGCCTAGCCGTTATACTCTCTATCAGTGTTTTTCTATGTACAACATGGAATGCGGGTGTAGGATTCACACACGCACATGACTTGGTTTTGTTGTAAACCCTGTTCACATTCTGTGGGTAGCATGCATTGTATTAGCTTGCGCTATTCATTGGCTTTCTACCAAAGGTTTTCATATGCTACAGTTGTTATTGTGTGCAGGGGGAAGGGTTTTGTGAGGGGGTGCCGAATAAACCTCTCCTTCCCACTTGATTGGTCGAATGGGTTTTCTCATCTCCTGTTGGGCCAGTCAGGGCCAAGCCGTTAAACGCCTTGGCTGGGGGGGGGGGGGGGGGAAGGGTTGTCCTGACTATGCTCCTATTACAAACAGGAGTTGTGTGTGGGGTTTCCCCCCGTCATAGCGTACGTTACGTTGCTATGACGATGGCTTCCGTGAGTTAGATCTTTACGTAAGGTCTGTGGTGTCAAAGTGTCGGGTTAGAGCATAGGACTTACGGGTCCGCTACACTCGATTTTATGTGTAACTTGAGTCAGTTGGTCACGTGACTCGCAGTTGCCATGGCTTTTTCATTCTACGACTCACGTGGGAAGGCTTTCTGGGGAATTACGGTCTAAATCCTCTGTGGAAGGGGTGACTGGATGTAAAAATATAAACAGTTTTTACCCTCGGCTGTGTAGACTGGGATTCATACTGTTGGTGCTTCCTTCATTTTTATTAAAAAGAGTTGGAGTTTAGGAAGCACCACACCCCTCTTGTCATTCCCCTGGGCGCCTTGGGGATTCACTAAAAGGTCTAAATAGCCTGTTCATTGATGTGGTTGTGTCCCGACGCACGTTAAGTGCTAGCTCGGGGTGTTCTGTTGAAGATCAGGCGGGTGACTAGCACGCCTTGGTTGCTTGTGGTTAAAACAGCGTTTTTATAAAGCAACTGGGATGGAGGTTTTTTCCTCTTCCGACGACCTGTATTGTTTATCGACGGATTCTCGTTCATATCTGGGGGATGATGACGGAATGGATCTGAACATATGTAGAGGGGTCTCACTCCCTTGGGGTGGGCCACCAGGCGCGGTTCGCACCGACCGTCTGGGTGGCGCCTTCTTTTCATGTTTTAAGATCAACACGCATATCTGCCCCTTCTCCTGGAGTAGGCATGTCGGCGTAGTTAGGGCACGGGACTGGTTCTGCTCACGCTGGTCCAGGTCAGTTAAACCCGTTGTCCGCCGGGGATGCAGATCTGCTGTTCTGGTACCCTGAGGGACTTGTGCTTTTTTCGGGGGGGAAAATGCCAGGTCGGTCCGGGTGTCGCAGGGTTAGGCGCTATGGAGACCCTTGTTGGGTACATATTGTACTCTGCACTGTCGTATGCCAACCTGTACACGCCCGATCTCGTTCGATCTCGGCCGCTACGCTGGTTTGGTCCAGGTTAGTACTTGGTTGGGAGACCGCCTGGGAATACCAAGGGCGGTGTGCTTGGGGCTGGTTCTCCATTCCTTTCGCTCCTCTCTCACGCATGGCGTGGAGGGGGCTGTTGGGGTGGTCTTGGACCTCCTCTGGTAACTCTGTGCTTCCCGTGCCGCCGGGCCCGGTCCGAAGTAATGTTCGTTGACCCGTAGGCCTGGAATAACCCCATTTTTTGAAAAACTGCAACACTTGTACTGCGGTATGACACCGGTATGTGTGTCGTATGCGGTATGTGTTTTGGAGTTTTTCCTGAGGGGTTATAGGAACAACCACTGCATAGGGTAACAACATGGTGGTTGGTTCCCTGGTGTGTTGGAGCAGTGTCAACTCCCGGGTTGTCCGGTTGAGTGTGCCCCTGCACGTTCATGACGTCTGCCAATCATGTCAGCCTTCTCTGCCTCAACCCCTCTGGGTGGGGGTTTTTAAAGGAGGCTTTGTCATGGTGATCAACAACGCCAGCATACGCCCCTTCCGCCGGGGCGGCTGTTTTCAGCTAACTCCTTTGGCGCCTGTCTCGTCAGCAGTGCTCCAGGCTCGGGTTACAGCCTGTTGCCTGGTTTCCCCGGTACGCTGCCTGCTTCCGTTGGTTAACCTTTGAGTGTTTACGGCCGTGCTGACTGCCTGTTCTGCAGGGTCAGTATGCCAGGCGGTGTGCTATTGGGGGGAAAGGGCCCGCTCTTGGAGGGGCCTGATCCGAATACGCTGGCGATGTTGGGGGCGGTGTCACTAAGTGACCGCCTGGTGGGGTCTTGATGCCTGGCGTCATTGACCTCTCCGGGCCCCCGTTTTCCAGGGGATCCAGTCCCTTCGGTGGGTCTGGGTCTTCCTTCGCGCTCCGCTGCTATGGCCTTGCCACAGGGTTGGGTTTGCTCTTGACCCCGTGATTCTGGGGGCAGTAACGAGGTTGTTCCTTCCGTTCGTTCCCGGGTGGCATGCGGGTTGTGCGTATGTGTAGTCGTGGGGTCAAGCCACGATCTGCTCACCCTGTGCGTTGAGTTGCTTGAGTGCCTCTTCGCACGGTCGGGTCCGTCGCCCTCCTGGGAACCTCCAATAGGGGGGGTGCCCTCCATTAGGGGGGGTCGGGGGGGCTCGGTCCTCCCTGATCTGATGGTTGTGGGGGGCCTCAGCGGGGTACATTTGTCGGGCGATGGCTCTCGCTCGGCCTCCCTTGTGCAGTAGTGACGCCGAGCGGAGCCATACGATACAGAACGTTAGGTTATGGCTATAACCAAGTTCTGTGAGTATTGGTGACGCTCGGCGTCAGACGCCGCTGCTGCCCTTGATCTCACCTTGTGGTGAAAGCTTGGGAAGGAGGCGAGTAGGTGGCCACACACCTGCTTATGAAGGTAAGCTGATAGGGGTGTGGTCAGACGGATGTTGGGATGTAAAGGTACATTGTGGAATTTTTTATTCAGTGCGCGTGCACGAGCGAGGTATAGTGCAGTAGTGACGCAGAGCGTCACCAATACTCACAGAACTTGGTTATAGCCATAACCTAACGTTTCAGAGACCAGTTCGTTCTAAACATGTTTCAGTGACCAGCTCGTTCTCTCCTTCTAAACAAGTTTCAGCTACCAGTTTGTTCTCTCTTCTAAACATGTTTCAGCGACCAGCTCATTCTCTTCTAAACATGTTTCAGCGACCAGCTCGTTCTAAACATGTTTCAGCGACCAGCTCGTTCTCTTCTAAATATGTTTCAGCGACCAGCTCGTTCTAAACATGTTTCAGTGACCAGCTCATTCTCTTCTTCTAAACATGTTTCAGCGACCAGTTCGTTCTCTCTTCTAAACATGTTTCAGCGACCAGCTCATTCTCGTTCTAAACATGTTTCAGTGACCAGCTCGTTCTCGTTCTAAACTTGTTTCAGCGACCAGCTCGTTCTCGTTCTAAACATGTTTCAGCAACCAGCTTGTTCTCTCTTCTAAACATGTTTCAGCGACCAGCTCGTTCTCTCCTTCTAAACATGTTTCAGCTACCAGCTCCTTCTCTCCTTCTAAACATGTTTCAGCGACCAGCTTGTTCTCTCGTTCTAAACATGTTTCAGCGACCAGCTAGTTCTCTTCTAAACATGTTTCAGCTACCAGCTCGTTCAAAACATGTTTCAGCAACCAGTTCGTTCTCGTTCTAAACATGTTTCAGCGGCCAGCTCGTTCTCTTCTAAACATGTTTCAGCGACCAGCTTGTTCTCTTCTAAACATGTTTCAGCTACCAGCTCGTTCAAAACATGTTTCAGGGACCATTTCGTTCTCGTTCTAAACATGTTTCAGCGGCCAGCTCGTTCTCGTTCTAAACATGTTTCAGTGACCAGCTCGTTCTCTCGTCTAAACATGTTTCAGCGACCAGCTCGTTCTAAAAATGTTTCAGCGACCAGCTCGTTTTCTCGTTCTAAACACGTTTCAGCAACTAGTTTGTTCTCGTTCTAAACATGTTTCAGGGACCAGCTCGTTCTCTCCGTCTAAACATGTTTCAGCGACCAGCTCGTTCTCTTGTTCTAAACATGTTTCAGCTACCAGCTCGTTCTCTCCGTCTAAACATGTTTCAGCGACCAGCTCGTTCTCTTCTAAACATGTTTCAGCGACCAGCTCTTTCAAAACATATTTCAGTGACCAGCTCGTTCTCTTCTAAACATGTTTCAGCGACCAGCTCGTTCTCGTTCTAAATATGTTTCAGCGACCAGCTCATTCTCTCTTCTAAACATGTTTCAGCGACCAGCTCGTTCTAAACATGTTTCAGCAACCAGCTTGTTCTCTCTTCTAAACATGTTTCAGCGACCAGCTCGTTCTCTCCTTCTAAACATGTTTCAGCTACCAGCTCATTCTCTCCTAAACATGTTTCAGCGACCAGCTTGTTCTCTCGTTCAAAACATGTTTCAGCAACCAGTTCGTTCTCGTTCTAAACATGTTTCAGCGGCCAGCTCGTTCTCTTCTAAACATGTTTCAGCGACCAGCTCGTTCTCTTCTAAACATGTTTCAGCTACCAGCTCGTTCAAAACATGTTTCAGGGACCAGTTCGTTCTCGTTCTAAACATGTTTCAGCGGCCAGCTCGTTCTCGTTCTAAACATGTTTCAGTGACCAGCTCGTTCTCTCTTCTAAACATGTTTCAGCGACCAGCTCGTTCTAAAAATGTTTCAGCGACCAGCTCGTTTTCTCGTTCTAAACACGTTTCAGCAACTAGTTTGTTCTCGTTCTAAACATGTTTCAGGGACCAGCTCGTTCTCTCCGTCTAAACATGTTTCAGCGACCAGCTCGTTCTCTTGTTCTAAACATGTTTCAGCTACCAGCTCGTTCTCTCCGTCTAAACATGTTTCAGCGACCAGCTCGTTCTCTTCTAAACATGTTTCAGCGACCAGCTCTTTCAAAACATATTTCAGTGACCAGCTCGTTCTCTTCTAAACATGTTTCAGCGACCAGCTCGTTCTAAACATGTTTCAGCGACCAGCTCGTTCTCGTTCTAAATATGTTTCAGCGACCAGCTCGTTCTCTCTTCTAAACATGTTTCAGCGACCAGCTCGTTCTAAACATGTTTCAGCAACCAGCTTGTTCTCTCTTCTAAACATGTTTCAGCGACCAGCTCGTTCTCTCCTTCTAAACATGTTTCAGCTACCAGCTCATTCTCTCCTTCTAAACATGTTTCAGCGACCAGCTTGTTCTCTCGTTCTAAACATGTTTCAGCGACCAGCTCGTTCTCTCTTCTAAACATGTTTCAGCGACCAGCTCATTCTCTTCTAAACATGTTTCAGCTACCAGCTCGTTCAAAACATGTTTCAGCGACCAGTTCGTTCTCGTTCTAAACATGTTTCAGCGGCCAGCTCGTTCTCTTCTAAACATGTTTCAGCGACCAGCTCGTTCTCTTCTAAACATGTTTCAGCTACCAGCTCGTTCAAAACATGTTTCAGGGACCAGTTCGTTCTCGTTCTAAACATGTTTCAGCGACCAGCTCGTTCTCGTTCTAAACATGTTTCAGTGACCAGCTCGTTCTCGTTCTAAACATGTTTCAGCAACCAGCTCGTTCTAATTCTAAACATGTTTCAGCAACCAGCTTGTTCTCTCTTCTAAACATGTTTCAGCGACCAGCTCGTTCTCTCCTTCTAAACATGTTTCAGCTACCAGCTCATTCTCTCCTTCTAAACATGTTTCAGCGACCAGCTTGTTCTCTCGTTCTAAACATGTTTCAGCGACCAGCTCGTTCTCTCTTCTAAACATGTTTCAGCGACCAGCTCAATCTCTTCTAAACATGTTTCAGCTACCAGCTCGTTCAAAACATGTTTCAGCAACCAGTTCGTTCTCGTTCTAAACATGTTTCAGCAACCAGCTCGTTCTCGTTCTAAACATGTTTCAGCGACCAGCTCGTTCTCTCTTCTTAACATGTTTCAGCGACCAGCTCGTTCTAAACATGTTTCAGCGACCAGCTCGTTCTCTCGTTCTAAACATGTTTCAGCGACTAGCTTGTTCTCGTTCTAAACATGTTTCAGCGACCAGCTCGTTCTCTCCGTCTAAACATGTTTCAGCAACGAGCTCGTTCTCTTCTAAACATGTTTCAGCGACCAGCTCATTCTAAACATGTTTCAGTGACCAGCTCGTTCTCTTCTAAACATGTTTCAGCGACCAGCTCGTTCTAAACATGTTTCAGCGACCAGCTCGTTCTCTCTTCTAAACATGTTTCAGCGACCAGCTCGTTCTAAACATGTTTCAGTGACCAGTTCGTTCTCTCGTTCTAAACATGTTTCAGCGACCAGTTTGTTCTCGTTCTAAACATGTTTCAGCGACCAGCTCGTTCTCTTGTTCTAAACGTGTTTCAGCGACCAGCTTGTTCTCTCGTTCTAAACATGTTTCAGCGACCAGTTCGTTCTCGTTCTAAACATGTTTCAGCAACCAGCTCGTTCTAATTCTAAACATGTTTCAGCAACCAGCTTGTTCTCTCTTCTAAACATGTTTCAGCGACCAGCTCGTTCTCTCCTTCTAAATATGTTTCAGCTACAAGCTCCTTCTCTCCTTCTAAACATGTTTCAGCGACCAGCTTGTTCTCTCGTTCTAAACATGTTTCAGCGACCAGCTAGTTCTCTTCTAAACATGTTTCAGCTACCAGCTCGTTCAAAACATGTTTCAGCGACCAGTTCGTTCTCGTTCTAAACATGTTTCAGCGGCCAGCTCGTTCTCTTCTAAACATGTTTCAGCGACCAGCTCGTTCTCTTCTAAACATGTTTCAGCTACCAGCTCGTTCAAAACATGTTTCAGGGACCAGTTCGTTCTCGTTCTAAACATGTTTCAGCGGCCAGCTCGTTCTCGTTCTAAACATGTTTCAGTGACCAGCTCGTTCTCTCTTCTAAACATGTTTCAGCTACCAGCTCGTTCAAAACATGTTTCAGCGGCCAGCTCGTTCTCTTCTAAACATGTTTCAGCGACCAGCTCGTTCTCTTCTAAACATGTTTCAGCTACCAGCTCGTTCAAAACATGTTTCAGGGACCAGTTCGTTCTCGTTCTAAACATGTTTCAGCGGCCAGCTCGTTCTCGTTCTAAACATGTTTCAGCGACCAGCTTGTTCTAAAAATGTTTCAGCGACCAGCTCGTTTTCTCGTTCTAAACACGTTTCAGCAACTAGTTTGTTCTCGTTCTAAACATGTTTCAGGGACCAGCTCGTTCTCTCCGTCTAAACATGTTTCAGCGACCAGCTCGTTCTCTTGTTCTAAACATGTTTCAGCTACCAGCTCGTTCTCTCCGTCTAAACATGTTTCAGCGACCAGCTCGTTCTCTTCTAAACATGTTTCAGCGACCAGCTCTTTCAAAACATATTTCAGTGACCAGCTCGTTCTCTTCTAAACATGTTTCAGCGACCAGCTCGTTCTAAACATGTTTCAGCGACCAGCTCGTTCTCGTTCTAAATATGTTTCAGCGACCAGCTCGTTCTCTCTTCTAAACATGTTTCAGCGACCAGCTCGTTCTAAACATGTTTCAGCAACCAGCTTGTTCTCTCTTCTAAACATGTTTCAGCGACCAGCTCGTTCTCTCCTTCTAAACATGTTTCAGCTACCAGCTCATTCTCTCCTTCTAAACATGTTTCAGCGACCAGCTTGTTCTCTCGTTCTAAACATGTTTCAGCGACCAGCTCGTTCTCTCTTCTAAACATGTTTCAGCGACCAGCTCATTCTCTTCTAAACATGTTTCAGCTACCAGCTCGTTCAAAACATGTTTCAGCGACCAGTTCGTTCTCGTTCTAAACATGTTTCAGCGGCCAGCTCGTTCTCTTCTAAACATGTTTCAGCGACCATCTCGTTCTCTTCTAAACATGTTTCAGCTACCAGCTCGTTCAAAACATGTTTCAGGGACCAGTTCGTTCTCGTTCTAAACATGTTTCAACGGCCAGCTCGTCCTCGTTCTAAACATGTTTCAGTGACCAGCTCGTTCTCGTTCTAAACATGTTTCAGCAACCAGCTCGTTCTAATTCTAAACATGTTTCAGCAACCAGCTTGTTCTCTCTTCTAAACATGTTTCAGCGACCAGCTCGTTCTCTCCTTCTAAACATGTTTCAGCTACCAGCTCATTCTCTCCTTCTAAACATGTTTCAGCGACCAGCTTGTTCTCTCGTTCTAAACATGTTTCAGCGACCAGCTCGTTCTCTCTTCTAAACATGTTTCAGCGACCAGCTCATTCTCTTCTAAACATGTTTCAGCTACCAGCTCGTTCAAAACATGTTTCAGCGACCAGTTCGTTCTCGTTCTAAACATGTTTCAGCAACCAGCTCGTTCTCGTTCTAAACATGTTTCAGCGACCAGCTCGTTCTCTCTTCTAAACATGTTTCAGCGACCAGCTCGTTCTAAACATGTTTCAGCGACCAGCTCGTTCTCTCGTTCTAAACATGTTTCAGCGACTAGTTTGTTCTCGTTCTAAACATGTTTCAGCGACCAGCTCGTTCTCTCCGTCTAAACATGTTTCAGCGACGAGCTCGTTCTCTTCTAAACATGTTTCAGCGACCAGCTCATTCTAAACATGTTTCAGTGACCAGCTCGTTCTCTTCTAAACATGTTTCAGCGACCAGCTCGTTCTAAACATGTTTCAGCGACCAGCTCGTTCTCTCTTCTAAACATGTTTCAGCAACCAGCTCGTTCTAAACATGTTTCAGTGACCAGTTCGTTCTCTCGTTCTAAACATGTTTCAGCGACCAGTTTGTTCTCGTTCTAAACATGTTTCAGCGACCAGCTCGTTCTCTTGTTCTAAACGTGTTTCAGCGACCAGCTCGTTCTCTCGTTCTAAACATGTTTCAGCGACCAGTTCGTTCTCGTTCTAAACATGTTTCAGCAACCAGCTCGTTCTAATTCTAAACATGTTTCAGCAACCAGCTTGTTCTCTCTTCTAAACATGTTTCAGCGACCAGCTCGTTCTCTCCTTCTAAATATGTTTCAGCTACAAGCTCCTTCTCTCCTTCTAAACATGTTTCAGCGACCAGCTTGTTCTCTCGTTCTAAACATGTTTCAGCGACCAGCTAGTTCTCTTCTAAACATGTTTCAGCTACCAGCTCGTTCAAAACATGTTTCAGCGGGGGAGCTCCAGTAGCTCACCACGTACCTCGAGCGCTATTTCGGCGCCGGGGACAACCGTGCTCGTCACGGATCTGGGGTTTAGCGAGTTCGAATCCCGGACTGCAGCCGTGCCTTTCCCAGAGTGTCTTCCCCCCCATCTGAACCCTTTCAGCCTGTTTCTGTCGGTCATCCTTGACCAGAATAAATGCGATAAACATATAAAAGAGCCAGGGGAATGGCCAAAGTAAAAAAAAAAAAAAGAAAAAACATGTTTCAGCGACCAGTTCGTTCTCGTTCTAAACATGTTTCAGCGGCCAGCTCGTTCTCTTCTAAACATGTTTCAGCGACCAGCTCGTTCTCTTCTAAACATGTTTCAGTTACCAGCTCGTTCAAAACATGTTTCAGGGACCAGTTCGTTCTCGTTCTAAACATGTTTCAGCGGCCAGCTCGTTCTCGTTCTAAACATGTTTCAGTGACCAGCTCGTTCTCTCTTCTAAACATGTTTCAGCGACCAGCTCGTTCTAAAAATGTTTCAGCGACCAGCTCGTTTTCTCGTTCTAAACACGTTTCAGCAACTAGTTTGTTCTCGTTCTAAACATGTTTCAGGGACCAGCTCGTTCTCTCCGTCTAAACATGTTTCAGCGACGAGCTCGTTCTCTTCTAAACATGTTTCAGCGACCAGCTCATTCTAAACATGTTTCAGTGACCAGCTCGTTCTCTTCTAAACATGTTTCAGCGACCAGCTAGTTCTCGTCTAAACATGTTTCAGCTACCAGCTCGTTCAAAACATGTTTCAGCTACCAGTTTGTTCTCGTTCTAAACATGTTTCAGCGGCCAGCTCGTTCTCTTCTAAACATGTTTCAGCGACCAGCTCGTTCACTTCTAAACATGTTTCAGCTACCAGCTCGTTCAAAACATGTTTCAGGGACCAGTTCGTTCTCGTTCTAAACATGTTTCAGTGCCAGCTCGTTCTCGTTCTAAACATGTTTCAGTGACCAGCTCGTTCTCTCTTCTAAACATGTTTCAGCGACCAGCTCGTTCTAAACATGTTTCAGCGACCAGCTCGTTTTCTCGTTCTAAACACGTTTCAGCAACTAGTTTGTTCTCGTTCTAAACATGTTTCAGGGACCAGCTCGTTCTCTCCGTCTAAACATGTTTCAGTGACCAGCTCGTTCTCTTGTTCTAAACATGTTTCAGCTACCAGCTCGTTCTCTCCGTCTAAACATGTTTCAGTGACCAGCTCGTTCTCTTCTAAACATGTTTCAGCGACCAGCTCTTTCAAAACATATTTCAGTGACCAGCTCGTTCTCTTCTAAACATGTTTCAGCGACCAGCTCGTTCTAAACATGTTTCAGCGACCAGCTCGTTCTCGCTCTAAACATTTTTAAGCGACCAGCTCGTTCTCTCTTCTAAACATGTTTCAGCGACCAGCTCGTTCTAAACATGTTTCAGTGACCAGCTCGTTCTCTCGTTCTAAACATGTTTCAGCGACCAGTTTGTTCTCGTTCTAAACATGTTTCAGCGACCAGCTCGTTCTCTTGTTCTAAACGTGTTTCAGCGACCAGCTCGTTCTCTCGTTCTAAACAAGTTTCAGCGACCAGTTCGTTCTCGTTCTAAATGTGTTTCAGCAACCAGCTCGTTCTAATTCTAAACATGTTTCAGCAACCAGCTTGTTCTCTCTTCTAAACATGTTTCAGCGACCAGCTCGTTCTCTCCTTCTAAACATGTTTCAGCTACCAGCTCCTTCTCTCCTTCTAAACATGTTTCAGCGACCAGCTTGTTCTCTCGTTCTAAACATGTTTCAGCGACCAGCTAGTTCTCTTCTAAACATGTTTCAGCTACCAGCTCGTTCAAAACATGTTTCAGCGACCAGTTCGTTCTCGTTCTAAACATGTTTCAGCGGCCAGCTCGTTCTCTTCTAAACATGTTTCAGCGACCAGCTCGTTCTCTTCTAAACATGTTTCAGCTACCAGCTCGTTCAAAACATGTTTCAGGGACCAGTTCGTTCTCGTTCTAAACATGTTTCAGCGGCCAGCTCGTTCTCGTTCTAAACATGTTTCAGTTACCAGCTCGTTCTCTCTTCTAAACATGTTTCAGCGACCAGCTCGTTCTAAAAATGTTTCAGCGACCAGCTCGTTTTCTCGTTCTAAACACGTTTCAGCAACTAGTTTGTTCTCGTTCTAAACATGTTTCAGGGACCAGCTCGTTCTCTCCGTCTAAACATGTTTCAGTGACCAGCTCGTTCTCTTGTTCTAAACATGTTTCAGCTACCAGCTCGTTCTCTCCGTCTAAACATGTTTCAGCGACCAGCTCGTTCTCTTCTAAACATGTTTCAGCGACCAGCTCTTTCAAAACATATTTCAGTGACCAGCTCATTCTCTTCTAAACATGTTTCAGCGACCAGCTCGTTCTAAACATGTTTCAGCGACCAGCTCGTTCTCGTTCTAAACATGTTTCAGTGACCAGCTCGTTCTAAACATGTTTCAGCAACCAGCTTGTTCTCTCTTCTAAACATGTTTCAGCGACCAGCTCGTTCTCTCCTTCTAAACATGTTTCAGCTACCAGCTCATTCTCTCCTTCTAAACATGTTTCAGCGACCAGCTTGTTCTCTCGTTCTAAACATGTTTCAGCGACCAGCTCGTTCTCTCTTCTAAACATGTTTCAGCGACCAGCTCATTCTCTTCTAAACATGTTTCAGCTACCAGCTCGTTCAAAACATGTTTCAGCGACCAGTTCGTTCTCGTTCTAAACATGTTTCAGCGGCCAGCTCGTTCTCTTCTAAACATGTTTCAGCGACCAGCTCGTTCTCTTCTAAACATGTTTCAGCTACCAGCTCGTTCAAAACATGTTTCAGGGACCAGTTCGTTCTCGTTCTAAACATGTTTCAACGGCCAGCTCGTTCTCGTTCTAAACATGTTTCAGTGACCAGCTCGTTCTCGTTCTAAACATGTTTCAGCAACCAGCTCGTTCTAATTCTAAACATGTTTCAGCAACCAGCTTGTTCTCTCTTCTAAACATGTTTCAGCGACCAGCTCGTTCTCTCCTTCTAAACATGTTTCAGCTACCAGCTCATTCTCTCCTTCTAAACATGTTTCAGCGACCAGCTTGTTCTCTCGTTCTAAACATGTTTCAGCTACCAGCTCGTTCTCTCTTCTAAACATGTTTCAGCGACCAGCTCATTCTCTTCTAAACATGTTTCAGCTACCAGCTCGTTCAAAACATGTTTCAGCGACCAGTTCGTTCTCGTTCTAAACATGTTTCAGCAACCAGCTCGTTCTCCTTCTAAACATGTTTCAGCGACCAGCTCGTTCTCTCTTCTAAACATGTTTCAGCGACCAGCTCGTTCTAAACATGTTTCAGCGACCAGCTCGTTCTCTCGTTCTAAACATGTTTCAGCGACTAGTTTGTTCTCGTTCTAAACATGTTTCAGCGACCAGCTCGTTCTCTCCGTCTAAACATGTTTCAGCGACGAGCTCGTTCTCTTCTAAACATGTTTCAGCGACCAGCTCGTTCTCGCTCTAAACATTTTTAAGCGACCAGCTCGTTCTCTCTTCTAAACATGTTTCAGCGACCAGCTCGTTCTAAACATGTTTCAGTGACTAGCTCGTTCTCTCGTTCTAAACATGTTTCAGCGACCAGTTTGTTCTCGTTCTAAACATGTTTCAGCGACCAGCTCGTTCTCTTGTTCTAAACGTATTTCAGCGACCTGCTCGTTCTCTCGTTCTAAACATGTTTCAGCGACCAGTTCGTTCTCGTTCTAAACGTGTTTCAGCAACCAGCTCGTTCTAATTCTAAACATGTTTCAGCAACCAGCTTGTTCTCTCTTCTAAACATGTTTCAGCGACCAGCTCATTCTCTCCTTCTAAACATGTTTCAGCTACCAGCTCCTTCTCTCCTTCTAAACATGTTTCAGCGACCAGCTCGTTCTAAAAATGTTTCAGCGACCAGCTCGTTTTCTCGTTCTAAACACGTTTCAGCAACTAGTTTGTTCTCGTTCTAAACATGTTTCTGGGACCAGCTCGTTCTCTCCGTCTAAACATGTTTCAGCGACCAGCTCGTTCTCTTGTTCTAAACATGTTTCAGCTACCAGCTCGTTCTCTCCGTCTAAACATGTTTCAGCGACCAGCTCGTTCTCTTCTAAACATGTTTCAGCGACCAGCTCTTTCAAAACATATTTCAGTGACCAGCTCGTTCTCTTCTAAACATGTTTCAGCGACCAGCTCGTTCTAAACATGTTTCAGCGACCAGCTCGTTCTCTCCTCTAAACATGTTTCAGCGACCAGCTCGTTCTAAACATGTTTCAGCAACCAGCTTGTTCTCTCTTCTAAACATGTTTCAGCGACCAGCTCGTTCTCTCCTTCTAAACATGTTTCAGCTACCAGCTCCTTCTCTCCTTCTAAACATGTTTCAGCGACCAGCTTGTTCTCTCGTTCTAAACATGTTTCAGCGACCAGCTAGTTCTCTTCTAAACATGTTTCAGCTACCAGCTCCTTCAAAACATGTTTCAGCGACCAGTTCGTTCTCGTTCGAAACATGTTTCAGCGGCCAGCTTGTTCTCTCGTTCTAAACATGTTTCAGCAACCAGCTAGTTCTCTTCTAAACATGTTTCAGCTACCAGCTCGTTCAAAACATGTTTCAGCAACCAGTTTGATCTCGTTCTAAACATGTTTCAGCAACCAGCTCGTTCTAATTCTAAACATGTTTCAGCAACCAGCTTGTTCTCTCTTCTAAACATGTTTCAGCGACCAGCTCGTTCTCTCCTTCTAAATATGTTTCAGCAACAAGCTCCTTCTCTCCTTCTAAACATGTTTCAGCGACCAGCTTGTTCTCTCGTTCTAAACATGTTTCAGCGACCAGCTAGTTCTCTTCTAAACATGTTTCAGCTACCAGCTCGTTCAAAATATGTTTCAGCGACCAGTTCGTTCTCGTTCTAAACATGTTTCAGCGGCCAGCTCGTTCTCTTCTAAACATGTTTCAGCGACCAGCTCGTTCTCTTCTAAACATGTTTCAGCTACCAGCTCGTTCAAAACATGTTTCAGGGACCAGTTCGTTCTCGTTCTAAACATGTTTCAGTGCCAGCTCGTTCTCGTTCTAAACATGTTTCAGTGACCAGCTCGTTCTCTCTTCTAAACATGTTTCAGCGACCAGCTCGTTCTAAACATGTTTCAGCGACCAGCTCGTTTTCTCGTTCTAAACACGCTTCAGCAACTAGTTTGTTCTCGTTCTAAACATGTTTCAGGGACCAGCTCGTTCTCTCCGTCTAAACATGTTTCAGCGACCAGCTCGCTCTCTCTTCTAAACATGTTTCAGCGACCAGCTCGTTCTAAACATGTTTCAATGACCAGCTCGTTCTTGGCCTAAACATGTTTCAGCGACCAGCTCGTTCTAAACATGTTTCAGTGACCAGCTCATTCTTGTTCTAAACATGTTTCAGCTACCAGCTCGTTCTCTCCGTCTAAACATGTTTCAGCGACCAGCTCGTTCTCTTCTAAACATGTTTCAGCGACCAGCTCTTTCAAAACATATTTCAGTGACCAGCTCGTTCTCTTCTAAACATGTTTCAGCAACCAGCTCGTTCTAAAGATGTTTCAGCGACCAGCTCGTTCTCGCTCTAAACATTTCAGCGACTGTGGCGAGGCCCTCGACAGGCGGCCATGTTTCCCCCGCCAGTGGTACCCTGGGCGGAGAGTCAACAGGGATCCACAAGGCCGACAGCCTTGGCGGCCGAGGGATCGGCCATTTTGGGTGTACTCGGCTTGGAACAAACAAGCCGTCGTCATTCTGCCGCGAGCAGACCGCTCCCCGTTCAATCCTCTCTCCGTTACCCACGGAAGTGGGGCTCTGATCGTTTTCCTTTGGCTGTGGGCCGCGAACCTTCTTTGAAGCGCATGCGGCCCCACTTTTCGCTTCTCATGGAGACAGGGGCTGACACCCAGTTGATGGCTGAGCCTGGGTCTGTCCGTGAGAATGTTGTGCTGTCGCGTGGCTCCTGCACCACACGTTGTGTGATGGGTGAGCCTGGTGTTACGGCTGCCACTATTTACAGTGGTCAGCAGGGGGACTCGAGGCCTCTTCGGTTGAATGCTCAGCAAGGGTTACCCCAGCCTCGCCTTCGCCAGGCGGGGTATCACGCTGATGCCTCCCACTCCCGTGAGAGCGGCAGTGGTCTGCAAAGAAGAGACGAGCGTGATTTGGGTGATAGCAATATCACTGCAGGGCTACGGCGTGTAGGAGCCCATGGGGTTCTCACGCCTTGCATGTCTAGCTGTAGAACAACTCCTCAGCATGCGCTAGAGGGGTGTTCAGGGGGGGGGTGTGTGTCAACCAGTTTGATGGCAGCTTCTCCCGTATCAAACCGGCCCTTTCTGTCGGGGGTCCCCCCTTGAGTGCGTCGCACAGCGGGAGGGACCGGGCCACCTATCTACTGTTCCTTGCGGCCCAGCGTCAGTTGACGGCGGGTGTGCGCTGTGGGATTATTTTCACATATGGCGACAAGAATGCCGTTTGGAGGGGTGGATAGAGAGAACGTTGAGGGAGGGGCTTGTTTTGCAGTTCGCACAACCCCACCCTCCGTTTTCAGGTTTGGTGCAGACCCTATTGTCAGGGTCAGAAGCAGTGACAGCCCTGGCCGACTAGATTCGATCTCTGTTGGCGAAGCAGGCTATAGTCGTGGTCCCGAGAGAGGACGCGATGTCAGGCGTCTACTCCCGTTATTTTCTGGTGCCCAAAAAAACGGGAGGGGTCAGACCTATACTGGATCTGTCCGTACATTTTTAAGCGACCAGCTCGTTCTCTCTTCTAAACATGTTTCAGCGACCAGCTCGTTCTAAACATGTTTCAGTGACTAGCTCGTTCTCTCGTTCTAAACATGTTTCAGCGACCAGTTTGTTCTCGTTCTAAACATGTTTCAGTGACCAGCTCGTTCTCTTGTTCTAAACGTATTTCAGCGACCTGCTCGTTCTCTCGTTCTAAACATGTTTCAGCGACCAGTTCGTTCTCGTTCTAAACGTGTTTCAGCAACCAGCTCGTTCTAATTCTAAACATGTTTCAGCAACCAGCTTGTTCTCTCTTCTAAACATGTTTCAGCGACCAGCTCGTTCTCTCCTTCTAAACATGTTTCAGCTACCAGCTCCTTCTCTCCTTCTAAACATGTTTCAGCGACCAGCTCGTTCTAAAAATGTTTCAGCGACCAGCTCGTTTTCTCGTTCTAAACACGTTTCAGCAACTAGTTTGTTCTCGTTCTAAACATGTTTCAGGGACCAGCTCGTTCTCTCCGTCTAAACATGTTTCAGCGACCAGCTCGTTCTCTTGTTCTAAACATGTTTCAGCTACCAGCTCGTTCTCTCCGTCTAAACATGTTTCAGCGACCAGCTCGTTCTCTTCTAAACATGTTTCAGCGACCAGCTCTTTCAAAACATATTTCAGTGACCAGCTCGTTCTCTTCTAAACATGTTTCAGCGACCAGCTCGTTCTAAACATGTTTCAGCGACCAGCTCGTTCTCTCCTCTAAACATGTTTCAGCGACCAGCTCGTTCTAAACATGTTTCAGCAACCAGCTTGTTCTCTCTTCTAAACATGTTTCAGCGACCAGCTCGTTCTCTCCTTCTAAACATGTTTCAGCTACCAGCTCCTTCTCTCCTTCTAAACATGTTTCAGCGACCAGCTTGTTCTCTCGTTCTAAACATGTTTCAGCGACCAGCTAGTTCTCTTCTAAACATGTTTCAGCTACCAGCTCCTTCAAAACATGTTTCAGCGACCAGTTCGTTCTCGTTCGAAACATGTTTCAGCGGCCAGCTTGTTCTCTCGTTCTAAACATGTTTCAGCAACCAGCTAGTTCTCTTCTAAACATGTTTCAGCTACCAGCTCGTTCAAAACATGTTTCAGCAACCAGTTTGATCTCGTTCTAAACATGTTTCAGCAACCAGCTCGTTCTAATTCTAAACATGTTTCAGCAACCAGCTTGTTCTCTCTTCTAAACATGTTTCAGCGACCAGCTCGTTCTCTCCTTCTAAATATGTTTCAGCAACAAGCTCCTTCTCTCCTTCTAAACATGTTTCAGCGACCAGCTTGTTCTCTCGTTCTAAACATGTTTCAGCGACCAGCTAGTTCTCTTCTAAACATGTTTCAGCTACCAGCTCGTTCAAAATATGTTTCAGCGACCAGTTCGTTCTCGTTCTAAACATGTTTCAGCGGCCAGCTCGTTCTCTTCTAAACATGTTTCAGCGACCAGCTCGTTCTCTTCTAAACATGTTTCAGCTACCAGCTCGTTCAAAACATGTTTCAGGGACCAGTTCGTTCTCGTTCTAAACATGTTTCAGTGCCAGCTCGTTCTCGTTCTAAACATGTTTCAGTGACCAGCTCGTTCTCTCTTCTAAACATGTTTCAGCGACCAGCTCGTTCTAAACATGTTTCAGCGACCAGCTCGTTTTCTCGTTCTAAACACGCTTCAGCAACTAGTTTGTTCTCGTTCTAAACATGTTTCAGGGACCAGCTCGTTCTCTCCGTCTAAACATGTTTCAGCGACCAGCTCGCTCTCTCTTCTAAACATGTTTCAGCGACCAGCTCGTTCTAAACATGTTTCAATGACCAGCTCGTTCTTGGCCTAAACATGTTTCAGCGACCAGCTCGTTCTAAACATGTTTCAGTGACCAGCTCATTCTTGTTCTAAACATGTTTCAGCTACCAGCTCGTTCTCTCCGTCTAAACATGTTTCAGCGACCAGCTCGTTGTCTTCTAAACATGTTTCAGCGACCAGCTCTTTCAAAACATATTTCAGTGACCAGCTCGTTCTCTTCTAAACATGTTTCAGCAACCAGCTCGTTCTAAAGATGTTTCAGCGACCAGCTCGTTCTCGCTCTAAACATTTCAGCGACTGTGGCGAGGCCCTCGACAGGCGGCCATGTTTCCCCCGCCAGTGGTACCCTGGGCGGAGAGTCAACAGGGATCCACAAGGCCGACAGCCTTGGCGGCCGAGGGATCGGCCATTTTGGGTGTACTCGGCTTGGAACAAACAAGCCGTCGTCATTCTGCCGCGAGCAGACCGCTCCCCGTTCAATCCTCTCTCCGTTACCCACGGAAGTGGGGCTCTGATCGTTTTCCTTTGGCTGTGGGCCGCGAACCTTCTTTGAAGCGCATGCGGCCCCACTTTTCGCTTCTCATGGAGACAGGGGCTGACACCCAGTTGATGGCTGAGCCTGGGTCTGTCCGTGAGAATGTTGTGCTGTCGCGTGGCTCCTGCACCACACGTTGTGTGATGGGTGAGCCTGGTGTTACGGCTGCCACTATTTACAGTGGTCAGCAGGGGGACTCGAGGCCTCTTCGGTTGAATGCTCAGCAAGGGTTACCCCAGCCTCGCCTTCGCCAGGCGGGGTATCACGCTGATGCCTCCCACTCCCGTGAGAGCGGCAGTGGTCTGCAAAGAAGAGACGAGCGTGATTTGGGTGATAGCAATATCACTGCAGGGCTACGGCGTGTAGGAGCCCATGGGGTTCTCACGCCTTGCATGTCTAGCTGTAGAACAACTCCTCAGCATGCGCTAGAGGGGTGTTCAGGGGGGGGGGTGTGTCAACCAGTTTGATGGCAGCTTCTCCCGTATCAAACCGGCCCTTTCTGTCGGGGGTCCCCCCTTGAGTGCGTCGCACAGCGGGAGGGACCGGGCCACCTATCTACTGTTCCTTGCGGCCCAGCGTCAGTTGACGGCGGGTGTGCGCTGTGGGATTATTTTCACATATGGCGACAAGAATGCCGTTTGGAGGGGTGGATAGAGAGAACGTTGAGGGAGGGGCTTGTTTTGCAGTTCGCACAACCCCACCCTCCGTTTTCAGGTTTGGTGCAGACCCTATTGTCAGGGTCAGAAGCAGTGACAGCCCTGGCCGACTAGATTCGATCTCTGTTGGCGAAGCAGGCTATAGTCGTGGTCCCGAGAGAGGACGCGATGTCAGGTGTCTACTCCCGTTATTTTCTGGTGCCCAAAAAAACGGGAGGGGTCAGACCTATACTGGATCTGTCCGCGTTTAATCGTCTGATTGTAGCGAGACCATTCAGAATGTTGACCGTCAAACGCCTGCTGCTTGCTGTCAGAAGGGGAGACTGGTTCACCTCCATAGACCTGAAGGATGCGTATTTTCACATCCCGATTTTCCCTCCTCACAGGAAGTTCCTACGGTTCCTGTTTCAGGGCGTAGCATACGAGTACCAGAGGTTGCTTTTCTGCTATTCTCTGGCTCCCCACACATTCACCAAGTGCGCAGCGACTGTGCTGGAGCCTCTACGTCGTCGAGGAATACGGGTTCTATTCTATCTTGACAACATTCTACTCCTCAGCCGGTCGGAGAAAGTGGCCAGGTCTCATACCTGGCTGGTGGTGGAATTCCTCACCAGGCTGGGTTTTGCTGTGAACTGGAAGAAGAGTACGCCTCTTCCCAGTCAACAGGTGGAGTACTTGGGCTTGACGTTGAGGTCAAGGCCCATGATTGTAACCCGCTCGGAGCAACGGAGGGTGTCTATCCTACACACGCTCGGGGGTTTCCATCTGGGAGGGACGGTCACGGTGCTGCAAGTGATGCGCCTGCTCAGTATGATGGCATCTGCTCACACGGTGGTTCCTCTTGGCCTCCTCTACATGTATGGGAATAGATCCGGTGAGGGACAAATGGAAACGGTTGGCGGTTCCTTTGTCGATATGGGGAGATCTCGCCCATTGGAGGAGGCTGGGTATCCTCACCATTGGGGTCCCCATGGGCAGCAGGCACTCACACGTCACGGTCTTCACCGACGCTTCTCTCACGGGTTGGGGAGGGACGTGTCGGACCAATGCAGTGGGGGGCAGCTGGACGGTCCATGCTGCTCCGTTTACCCTGCACATCAATGTGTTGGAATTGAGGGCGGTCCTCCTGGTCCTCAAACGGTTCGACCACCTGGTGGTAGGCGAGCACGTTCTGGTCAGAACGGACAGTATGACGGCAGCGGCGTATATCAACAGGCAGGGTGGGACTCGATCCATCCGCCTGCACCTGGCGGCGGTCGAACTCTGGCTATGGGCACCTCGCAGGCTGCGCAGTCTGAGGGCGCTCCACATCCCTGGTATGGAGAATGTGGGCGCAGATGTGATGTCTCGGGGCGGTCCTCGTTGCGATGAGTGGGAACTGCGCCACGACATAGTCAGGCAGATCTGGGATCGCTTCGGGGAGGCTTCAGTGGATCTGTTTGCGAGCCGACGCTCTCACAAGTGCCCCTTGTGGTTCTCGGTCAGTCGGGCAGATCATCCCCACTTGGGGGTGGATGCCTTCTCGATGTTTCCATGGCCGCCCGGCCTTCTGTACGCCTTTCCTCCTCTACAGCTGTTGAGTCAGCTGTTGGTGCGGATACGGAGGGAGCGCAGGACGGTGGTCCTGGTTGCGCCGGACCGGGGCACGGCAGTGTGGTTCCCGGTCCTGATCCAGCTACTGGTCGCTCCGCCATGGCTTATTCCTTGGTCGGCGACGGCCCTCTCTCAAGCACACGGGTCGCTGTTTCAGTACCCGGTGTTTGGCCAACGTCTGATGGTGTGGCTGGTGAGAGGGTGAATCTGGAGAGGATGGACTCTTCTGTGGTTGATACCATCCGGAATGCGCATGCTCCCTCCACTGTCGCGCTTTACGCGGGCAGATGTCGTATGTTCCAAGAGTGGTGTAAGGCGGGGGGCCGGGACCCAGTGTCCTGCCCCCTGGATGCTGTCCTGGGTTACCTCCAGTCTCTCCTTGATAGACTGTCGGCTTCGACGGTGAGGGTATATGCAGCAGCTATATCCTCTTATCATGAGGGATTTGAGGGTGATGTTTTGTTCAGCCACCCTCTTGTGAAGCGTTTCCTGCTTGGCGCTCGACGCGTGAAGCCGGTACAACGCTCTTTGGCTCCGAGTTGGGATCTTCAATTGGTCCTCGGTCGGTTGTCCTTGGCCCCGTTTGAGCCTCTTGAGCAAGTGCCGTTGGGACAGCTGTCGTTCAAGACTGCGTTCTTGCTGGCCGTCACCTCCGCTAAACCCGTGGGTGAGCTCTGTGCTCTTTCGGTACGACCAGAGTGCCTGTCTTTTCATTCCGATTGCGGTGCCACTCTGCGGCCTAATCCTGCCTTCGTGCCTAAAAATATCCGGAGTTCCTTCCGCTCCAGGGATATTGTGGTTCAGGCGTTTCATCCGCCTCCTCACGCTAGTGAGTTGGAGGCGGGCCTTCACCTGTCATGTCTGGTCCGTGCTTTGGGGATTTACCTCAGCCGTACTCAGGGCCTCAGGGCTACCGATCAGCTTTTTGTCTGTTACGGTGGTTCTCGTGCCGGTAAGGCACTATCGAAACAGTGCCTGTCCCATTGGTTGTGCGAGGGCATTGCCCTCTGCTACACGTTGGCCGGGCTGGCTCCCCCTGGGGCCGTCAGGGTACACTCCACTCGTGGGGTGGCGGCCTCTGCCGCCCTGCTGGGTGGGGCCTCGGTGGAGGACATCTGTGCTGCAGCTTCATGGTCCTCCCCGGGTCCCTTCGTAAGGTTTTACCTTATGGACATGACCGGGGGTTCTGTCTCCCAGGCGGTTCTGGGGTCTGTGGCCTCTCCTGCTTCCCAGCCTTTGGTGGGGTAGCAGGGGTGTGTGGGTATGGGCCACAGTGTGTTGTGTCACACGTGGTTCCGCCTGTGCTGTGTGTTCAAGGGGTTCTAGTTCCCTCTTGTTCGCACTCGGGTGGAGTTGACTGCGCCCCCTCTTCATTAGGAAGGATGGGGTGACGGGACTCCCCTTCCCCCTTGATGTGGGCTTACGGGTCCTCAGGGGGTGCATCTGTCGGGCCTCGCGTCCGCTCTACCCCATATCTCGGTATGGCTTAAGAGCGGGACGCGATGCAAGTATGCTATATAACGACAGGTTATGTATATAACCTAGTTATATGAGTACTGGCTAAGCATCCCGCTCTTGGCGTGCCCTGAGTTCCCTTGGGGAATCTTTTCCTGGAAACGATTTTTTTCCCAGGAAGAGTGAGTGGTGACCACGCCTAGTACTTTATAGTACGCTACTAAAGGGGCGGGCCTGGCAGGTGGTGGGTGTATTTGGTTTTTTATTCGTTGATGGAGTACAATAGGTACATGATATGAGGTATATCTCGGTATGGCTTAAGAGCGGGCCGCTTAGCCAGTACTCATATAACTCGTTCTCGTTCTAAACATGTTTCAGCGACCAGCTTGTTCTCGTTCTAAACATGTTTCAGCGACCAGCTCGTTCTCTCTTCTAAACATGTTTCAGCGACCAGCTCGTTCTAAACATGTTTCAGCGACCAGCTCGTTCTAAACATGTTTCAGCGACCAGCTCGTTCTCTCTTCTAAACATGTTTCAGCGACCAGCTTGTTCTCTTGTTCTAAACATGTTTCAGCGACCAGCTCGTTCTCTCCTTCTAAACATGTTTCAGCTACCAGCTCATTCTCTCCTTCTAAACATGTTTCAGCGACCAGCTTGTTCTCTCATTCTAAACATGTTTCAGCGACCAGCTCGTTCTGTCTTCTAAACATGTTTCAGCAACCAGCTTGTTCTCTTGTTCTAAACATGTTTCAGCGACCAGCTTGTTCTCTCCTTCTAAACATGTTTCAGCTACCAGCTCATTCTCTCCTTCTAAACATGTTTCAGAGACCAGCTTGTTCTCTCGTTCTAAACATGTTTCAGCGACCAGCTCGTTCTCGTTCTAAACATGTTTCAGTAACCAGCTCGTTCTAAACATGTTTCAGCGACCAGCTCATTCTCTCTTCTAAACATGTTTCAGCGACCAGCCTGTTCTCGTTCTAAACATGTTTCAGCGACCAGCTTGTTCTCGTTCTAAACATGTTTCAATGACCAGTTCGTTCTCTCTTCTAAACATGTTTCAGCGACCAGCTTGTTCTCTCTTCTAAACATGTTTCAGCGACCAGCTTGTTCTCTCTTCTAAACATGTTTCAGCGACCAGCTCCTTCTCTCTTCTAAACATGTTTCAGCGACCAGCTCGTTCTCTCTTCTAAACATGTTTCAGCGACCAGCTCGTTCTAAACATGTTTCAGCTACCAGCTCCTTCTCTCATTCTAAACATGTTTCAGTGACCAGCTTGTTCTCTCTTCTAAACATGTTTCAGCGACCAGCTCGTTCTAAACATGTTTTAGCGACCAGCTCGTTCTAAACATGTTTCAGCGACCAGCTCCTTCTCTTGTTCTAAACATGTTTCAGCAACCAGCTTGTTCTCGTTCTAAACATGTTTCAGCGACCAGCTTGTTTTCTCTTCTAAACATGTTTCAGCGACCAGCTCCTTCTCTCGTTCTAAACATGTTTCAGCGACCAGCTTGTTCTCGTTCTAAACATGTTTCAGCGACCAGCTCGTTCTCTCATTCTAAACATGTTTCAGTGACCAGCTCGTTCTCGTTCTAAACATGTTTCAGCTACCAGCTCGTTCTCTCGTTCTAAACATGTTTCAGCGACCAGCTTAACTCTCTTCTAAACATGTTTCAGCGACCAGCTTGTTCTTTCTTCTAAACATGTTTCAGCGACCAGCTCGTTCTAAACATGTTTCAGCGACCAGCTCGTTCTCTCCTTCTAAACATGTTTCAGTGACCAGCTCGTTCTCTTGTTCTAAACATGTTTCAGCGACCAGCTCGTTCTCTCTTCTAAACATGTTTCAGCGACCAGCTCGTTCTAAACATGTTTCAGCGACCAGCTCGTTCTCTTGTTCTAAACATGTTTCAGCGACCAGCTCGTTCTCTCTTCTAAACATGTTTCAACGACCAGCTCGTTATAAACATGTTTCAGCGACCAGCTCGTTCTCTTCTAAACATGTTTCAGCGACCAGCTTGTTCTAAACATGTTTCAGCGTCAGCTCATTCTCTCTTCTAAACATGTTTCAGCGACCAGCTCGTTCTCATTCTAAACATGTTTCAGCGACCAGCTTGTTATATAGCGTACTTGCATCGCGTCCCGCTCTTAAGCCATACCGAGATATACCTCATCTCATGTACCTATTGTACTCCATCAACGAATAAAAAACCAAATACACCCACCACCTGCCAGGCCCCGCCCCTTTAGTAGCGTACTATAAAGTACTAGGTGTGGTCACCACTCACTCCTCCTCTTTTTTCGTTTCCATCATAGCGGATGCAAGTCGCCCTATGCAACTAGCGATATGAAAAGATTAGAGAAATTGCGTAATATTGAATGCTTACCGGAGGTTTGCTTACCCCTGGAATCTTCGGGGCATGTTTCAACGACACGTCAGGCCTATGCTGATGTTTCCTCATCTTGTGGCAGCAGATCGAGGAGCAGCGTGCAAGGTTTGGCTATCGAGCCGGCTTTTACACAGGTAGGCCCTGTGTCATCAGGCATTGATGCTAGTGTTAGTAATGCTGTGAAGTGTGTGTTGGCGCCAGGGGCGGGATGGCTTGGTGAACGTTCCACTGAAGTGGACGGTTTCCGGGCGATCCTGGAGCATGCTGCTAACACTAATGCTACTGCTAATGCTAATGCTGAAATGGGTCGCTGTTCTAATGTTCCCCGCCGTGGGATGTTGCCGCTTTTCCCTCCTCTTGCCCGGTTCATTAATGAAGGTCAGTCGGTAGCTAATGTGGAGGGTTTTGCTGAGTCCTATTTACCCTTTTTACGGGTAAATGGGTTGACAACAGGGTGCAGGCCGGGTGTACCGTGGCTAAGTAGCCAGGTAGCTTTGATCCTGTGCCCCGGCGGGGATGAACGATGTCCCACCCGGCCGATGCTTGAGAGCGAATCGGCTCGGAGGGTGGCAGTATGGACGGATGAGAGTTATACTGCTGCAGGATGGTATTTAGCGGCGGCCAGTGTTATGGCTCAGCTGACTATTTTCCTGTCCACATTAGCGTCGGGTAGTGGGGCTACGGGACCAGCCGACACTGAAAAATGTTTGCATGTTTGTGGTGTTATAGAGATCTTGACTCAGTCGCAAGCTATAACTGCGGGGAGGATTAGGATGCTATCAACGTTTGTTAATAGGCATATCTGGTTGGAGCAATCTCCTCTTGGGGAAGAAGATAGATTTTCTCTCCTCACGGCTCCTTTTTCCACAGAAGGACTTTTTGGTCGTTCTGCGGAGGCGCAGGCGGTTGTTGATCTGGGTCCCACACCGCCTCACGCTATGCAGCCAGAGGTTGGAGCACGGCCTCGTCAGCGACTGTGGCGAGGCCCTCGACAGGCGGCCATGTTTCCCCCACCAGTGGTACCCTGGGCGGAGAGTCAACAGGGATCCACAAGGCCGACAGCCTTGGCGGCCGAGGGATCGGCCATTTTGGGTGTACTCGGCTTGGAACAAACAAGCCGTCGTCATTCTGCCGCGAGCAGCCCGCTCCCCGTTCAATCCTCTCTCCGTTACCCACGGAAGTGGGGCTCTGATCGTTTTCCTTTGGCTGTGGGCCGCGAACCTTCTTTGAAGCGCATGCGGCCCCACTTTTCGCTTCTCATGGAGACAGGGGCTGACACCCAGTTGATGGCTGAGCCTGGGTCTGTCCGTGAGAATGTTGTGCTGTCGCGTGGCTCCTGCACCACACGTTGTGTGATGGGTGAGCCTGGTGTTACGGCTGCCACTATTTACAGTGGTCAGCAGGGGGACTCGAGGCCTCTTCGGTTGAATGCTCAGCAAGGGTTACCCCAGCCTCGCCTTCGCCAGGCGGGGTATCACGCTGATGCCTCCCACTCCCGTGAGAGCGGCAGTGGTCTGCAAAGAAGAGACGAGCATGATTTGGGTGATAGCAATATCACTGCAGGGCTACGGCGTGTAGGAGCCCATGGGGTTCTCACGCCTTGCATGTCTAGCTGTAGAACAACTCCTCAGCATGCGCTAGAGGGGTGTTCAGGGGGGGGGTGTGTGTCAACCAGTTTGATGGCAGCTTCTCCCGTATCAAACCGGCCCTTTCTGTCGGGGGTCCCCCCTTGAGTGCGTCGCACAGCGGGAGGGACCGGGCCACCTATCTACTGTTCCTTGCGGCCCAGCGTCAGTTGACGGCGGGTGTGCGCTGTGGGATTATTTTCACATATGGCGACAAGAATGCCGTTTGGAGGGGTGGATAGAGAGAACGTTGAGGGAGGGGCTTGTTTTGCAGTTCGCACAACCCCACCCTCCGTTTTCAGGTTTGGTGCAGACCCTATTGTCAGGGTCAGAAGCAGTGACAGCCCTGGCCGACGAGATTCGATCTCTGTTGGCGAAGCAGGCTATAGTCGTGGTCCCGAGAGAGGACGCGATGTCAGGCGTCTACTCCCGTTATTTTCTGGTGCCCAAAAAAACGGGAGGGGTCAGACCTATACTGGATCTGTCCGCGTTTAATCGTCTGATTGTAGCGAGACCATTCAGAATGTTGACCGTCAAACGCCTGCTGCTTGCTGTCAGAAGGGGAGACTGGTTCACCTCCATAGACCTGAAGGATGCGTATTTTCACATCCCGATTTTCCCTCCTCACAGGAAGTTCCTACGGTTCCTGTTTCAGGGCGTAGCATACGAGTACCAGAGGTTGCTTTTCTGCTATTCTCTGGCTCCCCGCACATTCACCAAGTGCGTAGCGACTGTGCTGGAGCCTCTACGTCGTCGAGGAATACGGTTTCTATTCTATCTTGACAACATTCTACTCCTCAGCCGGTCGGAGGAGGTTGCCAGGTCTCATACCAGGCTGGTGGTGGAATTCCTCACCAGGCTGGGTTTTGCTGTGAACTGGAAGAAGAGTACGCCTCTTCCCAGTCAACAGGTGGAGTACTTGGGCTTGACGTTGAGGTCAAGGCCCATGATTGTAACCCGCTCGGAGCAACGGAGGGTGTCTATCCTACACACGCTCGGGGGTTTCCGTCTGGGAGGGACGGTCACGGCGCTGCAAGTGATGCGCCTGCTCAGTATGATGGCATCTGCTCACACGGTGGTTCCTCTTGGCCTCCTCTTCATGAGGAGGATACAGAGGTGGTTCTTCTGTATGGGAATAGATCCGGTGAGGGACAAATGGAAACGGTTGGCGGTTCCTTTGTCGATATGGGGAGATCTCGCCCATTGGAGGAGGCTGGGTATCCTCACCATTGGGGTCCCCATGGGCAGCAGGCGCTCACACGTCACGGTCTTCACCGACGCTTCTCTCACGGGTTGGGGAGGGACGTGTCGGACCAATGCAGTGGGGGGCAGCTGGACGGTCCATGCTGCTCCGTCTACCCTGCACATCAATGTGTTGGAATTGAGGGCGGTCCTCCTGGTCCTCAAACGGTTCGACCACCTGGTGGTAGGCGAGCACGTTCTGGTCAGAACGGACAGTATGACGGCAGCGGCGTATATCAACAGGCAGGGTGGGACTCCATCCATCCGCCTGCACCTGGCGGCGGTCGAACTCTGGCTATGGGCACCTCGCAGGCTGCGCAGTCTGAGGGCGCTCCACATCCCTGGTATGGAGAATGTGGGCGCAGATGTGATGTCTCGGGGCGGTCCTCGTTGCGATGAGTGGGAACTGCGCCACGACATAGTCAGGCAGATCTGGGATCGCTTCGGGGAGGCTTCAGTGGATCTGTTTGCGAGCCGACGCTCTCACAAGTGCCCCTTGTGGTTCTCGGTCAGTCGGGCAGATCATCCCCACTTGGGGGTGGATGCCTTCTCGATGTTTCCATGGCCGCCCGGCCTTCTGTACGCCTTTCCTCCTCTACAGCTGTTGAGTCAGCTGTTGGAGCGGATACGGAGGGAGCGCAGGACGGTGGTCCTGGTTGCGCCGGACCGGGGCACGGCAGTGTGGTTCCCGGTCCTGATCCAGCTACTGGTCGCTCCGCCATGGCTTATTCCTTGGTCGGCGACGGCCCTCTCTCAAGCACACGGGTCGCTGTTTCAGTACCCGGTGTTTGGCCAACGTCTGATGGTGTGGCTGGTGAGAGGGTGAATCTGGAGAGGATGGACTCTTCTGTGGTTGATACCATCCGGAATGCGCATGCTCCCTCCACTGTCGCGCTTTACGCGGGCAGATGTCGTATGTTCCAAGAGTGGTGTAAGGCGGGGGGCCGGGACCCAGTGTCCTGCCCCCTGGATGCTGTCCTGGGTTACCTCCAGTCTCTCCTTGATAGACTGTCGGCTTCGACGGTGAGGGTATATGCAGCAGCTATATCCTCTTATCATGAGGGATTTGAGGGTGATGTTTTGTTCAGCCACCCTCTTGTGAAGCGTTTCCTGCTTGGCGCTCGACGCGTGAAGCCGGTACAACGCTCTTTGGCTCCGAGTTGGGATCTTCAATTGGTCCTTGGTCGGTTGTCCTTGGCCCCGTTTGAGCCTCTTGAGCAAGTGCCGTTGGGACAGCTGTCGTTCAAGACTGCGTTCTTGCTGGCCGTCACCTCCGCTAAACCTGTGGGTGAGCTCTGTGCTCTTTCGGTACGACCAGAGTGCCTGTCTTTTCGTTCCGATTGCGGTGCCACTCTGCGGCCTAATCCTGCCTTCGTGCCTAAAAATATCCGGAGTTCCTTCCGCTCCAGGGATATTGTGGTTCAGGCGTTTCATCCGCCTCCTCACGCTAGTGAGTTGGAGGCGGGCCTTCACCTGTCATGTCTGGTCCGTGCTTTGGGGATTTACCTCAGCCGTACTCAGGGCCTCAGGGCTACCGATCAGCTTTTTGTCTGTTACGGTGGTTCTTGTGCCGGTAAGGCACTATCGAAACAGTGCCTGTCCCATTGGTTGTGCGAGGGCATTGCCCTCTGCTACACGTTGGCCGGGCTGGCTCCCCCTGGGGCCGTCAGGGTACACTCCACTCGTGGGGTGGCGGCCTCTGCCGCCCTGCTGGGTGGGGCCTCGGTGGAGGACATCTGTGCTGCAGCTTCATGGTCCTCCCCGGGTCCCTTCGTAAGGTTTTACCTTATGGACATGACCGGGGGTTCTGTCTCCCAGGCGGTTCTGGGGTCTGTGGCCTCTCCTGCTTCCCAGCCTTTGGTGGGGTAGCAGGGGTGTGTGGGTATGGGCCACAGTGTGTTGTGTCACACGTGGTTCCGCCTGTGCTGTGTGTTCAAGGGGTTCTAGTTCCCTCTTGTTCGCACTCGGGTGGAGTTGACTGCGCCCCCTCTTCATTAGGAAGGATGGGGTGACGGGACTCCCCTTCCCCCTTGATGTGGGCTTACGGGTCCTCAGGGGGTGCATCTGTCGGGCCTCGCGTCCGCTCTACCCCATATCTCGGTATGGCTTAAGAGCGGGACGCGATGCAAGTATGCTATATAACGACAGGTTATGTATATAACCTAGTTATATGAGTACTGGCTAAGCATCCCGCTCTTGGCGTGCCCTGAGTTCCCTTGGGGAATCTTTTCCTGGAAACGATTTTTTTCCCAGGAAGAGTGAGTGGTGACCACGCCTAGTACTTTATAGTACGCTACTAAAGGGGCGGGCCTGGCAGGTGGTGGGTGTATTTGGTTTTTTATTCGTTGATGGAGTACAATAGGTACATGATATGAGGTATATCTCGGTATGGCTTAAGAGCGGGCCGCTTAGCCAGTACTCATATAACTCGTTCTCGTTCTAAACATGTTTCAGCGACCAGCTTGTTCTCGTTCTAAACATGTTTCAGCGACCAGCTCGTTCTCTCTTCTAAACATGTTTCAGCGACCAGCTCGTTCTAAACATGTTTCAGTGACCAGCTCGTTCTAAACATGTTTCAGCGACCAGCTCGTTCTCTCTTCTAAACATGTTTCAGCGACCAGCTTGTTCTCTTGTTCTAAACATGTTTCAGCGACCAGCTCGTTCTCTCCTTCTAAACATGTTTCAGCTACCAGCTCATTCTCTCCTTCTAAACATGTTTCAGCGACCAGCTTGTTCTCTCATTCTAAACATGTTTCAGCGACCAGCTCGTTCTGTCTTCTAAACATGTTTCAGCAACCAGCTTGTTCTCTTGTTCTAAACATGTTTCAGCGACCAGCTTGTTCTCTCCTTCTAAACATGTTTCAGCTACCAGCTCATTCTCTCCTTCTAAACATGTTTCAGAGACCAGCTTGTTCTCTCGTTCTAAACATGTTTCAGCGACCAGCTCGTTCTCATTCTAAACATGTTTCAGTAACCAGCTCGTTCTAAACATGTTTCAGCGACCAGCTCATTCTCTCTTCTAAACATGTTTCAGCGACCAGCCTGTTCTCGTTCTAAACATGTTTCAGCGACCAGCTTGTTCTCGTTCTAAACATGTTTCAACGACCAGTTCGTTCTCTCTTCTAAACATGTTTCAGCGACCAGCTTGTTCTCTCTTCTAAACATGTTTCAGCGACCAGCTTGTTCTCTCTTCTAAACATGTTTCAGCGACCAGCTCCTTCTCTCTTCTAAACATGTTTCAGCGACCAGCTCGTTCTCTCTTCTAAACATGTTTCAGCGACCAGCTCGTTCTAAACATGTTTCAGCTACCAGCTCCTTCTCTCATTCTAAACATGTTTCAGTGACCAGCTTGTTCTCTCTTCTAAACATGTTTCAGCGACCAGCTCGTTCTAAACATGTTTCAGCGACCAGCTCCTTCTCTTGTTCTAAACATGTTTCAGCAACCAGCTTGTTCTCGTTCTAAACATGTTTCAGCGACCAGCTTGTTCTCGTTCTAAACATGTTTCAGCGACCAGCTCGTTCTCTCATTCTAAACATGTTTCAGTGACCAGCTCGTTCTCGTTCTAAACATGTTTCAGCTACCAGCTCGTTCTCTCGTTCTAAACATGTTTCAGCGACCAGCTTAACTCTCTTCTAAACATGTTTCAGCGACCAGCTTGTTCTTTCTTCTAAACATGTTTCAGCGACCAGCTCGTTCTAAACATGTTTCAGCGACCAGCTCGTTCTCTCCTTCTAAACATGTTTCAGTGACCAGCTCGTTCTCTTGTTCTAAACATGTTTCAGCGACCAGCTCGTTCTCTCTTCTAAACATGTTTCAGCGACCAGCTCGTTCTAAACATGTTTCAGCGACCAGCTCGTTCTCTTATTCTAAACATGTTTCAGCGACCAGCTCGTTCTCTCTTCTAAACATGTTTCAACGACCAGCTCGTTATAAACATGTTTCAGCGACCAGCTCGTTCTCTTCTAAACATGTTTCAGCGACCAGCTTGTTCTAAACATGTTTCAGCGTCAGCTCATTCTCTCTTCTAAACATGTTTCAGCGACCAGCTCGTTCTCATTCTAAACATGTTTCAGCGACCAGCTTGTTATATAGCGTACTTGCATCGCGTCCCGCTCTTAAGCCATACCGAGATATACCTCATCTCATGTACCTATTGTACTCCATCAACGAATAAAAAACCAAATACACCCACCACCTGCCAGGCCCCGCCCCTTTAGTAGCGTACTATAAAGTACTAGGTGTGGTCACCACTCACTCCTCCTCTTTTTTCGTTTCCATCATAGCGGATGCAAGTCGCCCTATGCAACTAGCGATATGAAAAGATTAGAGAAATTGCGTAATATTGAATGCTTACCGGAGGTTTGCTTACCCCTGGAATCTTCGGGGCATGTTTCAACGACACGTCAGGCTTATGCTGATGTTTCCTCATCTTGTGGCAGCAGATCGAGGAGCAGCGTGCAAGGTTTGGCTATCGAGCCGGCTTTTACACAGGTAGGCCCTGTGTCATCAGGCATTGATGCTAGTGTTAGTAATGCTGTGAAGTGTGTGTTGGCGCCAGGGGCGGGATGGCTTGGTGAACGTTCCACTGAAGTGGACGGTTTCCGGGCTATCCTGGAGCATGCTGCTAACACTAATGCTACTGCTAATGCTAATGCTGAAATGGGTCGCTGTTCTAATGTTCCCCGCCGTGGGATGTTGCCGCTTTTCCCTCCTCTTGCCCGGTTCATTAATGAAGGTCAGTCGGTAGCTAATGTGGAGGGTTTTGCTGAGTCCTATTTACCCTTTTTACGGGTAAATGGGTTGACAACAGGGTGCAGGCCGGGTGTACCGTGGCTAAGTAGCCAGGTAGCTTTGATCCTGTGCCCCGGCGGGGATGAACGATGTCCCACCCGGCCGATGCTTGAGAGCGAATCGGCTCGGAGGGTGGCAGTATGGACGGATGAGAGTTATACTGCTGCAGGATGGTATTTAGCGGCGGCCAGTGTTATGGCTCAGCTGACTATTTTCCTGTCCACATTAGCGTCGGGTAGTGAGGCTACAGGACCAGCCGACACTGAAAACATTTTGCATGTTTGTGGTGTTATAGAGATCTTGACTCAGTCGCAAGCTATAACTGCGGGGAGGATTAGGATGCTATCAACGTTTGTTAATAGGCATATCTGGTTGGAGCAATCTCCTCTTGGGGAAGAAGATAGATTTTCTCTCCTCACGGCTCCTTTTTCCACAGAAGGACTTTTTGGTCGTTCTGCGGAGGCGCAGGCGGTTGTTGATCTGGGTCCCACACCGCCTCACGCTATGCAGCCAGAGGTTGGAGCACGGCCTCGTCAGCGACTGTGGCGAGGCCCTCGACAGGCGGCCATGTTTCCCCCACCAGTGGTACCCTGGGCGGAGAGTCAACAGGGATCCACAAGGCCGACAGCCTTGGCGGCCGAGGGATCGGCCATTTTGGGTGTACTCGGCTTGGAACAAACAAGCCGTCGTCATTCTGCCGCGAGCAGCCCGCTCCCCGTTCAATCCTCTCTCCGTTACCCACGGAAGTGGGGCTCTGATCGTTTTCCTTTGGCTGTGGGCCGCGAACCTTCTTTGAAGCGCATGCGGCCCCACTTTTCGCTTCTCATGGAGACAGGGGCTGACACCCAGTTGATGGCTGAGCCTGGGTCTGTCCGTGAGAATGTTGTGCTGTCGCGTGGCTCCTGCACCACACGTTGTGTGATGGGTGAGCCTGGTGTTACGGCTGCCACTATTTACAGTGGTCAGCAGGGGGACTCGAGGCCTCTTCGGTTGAATGCTCAGCAAGGGTTACCCCAGCCTCGCCTTCGCCAGGCGGGGTATCACGCTGATGCCTCCCACTCCCGTGAGAGCGGCAGTGGTCTGCAAAGAAGAGACGAGCGTGATTTGGGTGATAGCAATATCACTGCAGGGCTACGGCGTGTAGGAGCCCATGGGGTTCTCACGCCTTGCATGTCTAGCTGTAGAACAACTCCTCAGCATGCGCTAGAGGGGTGTTCAGGGGGGGGGTGTGTGTCAACCAGTTTGATGGCAGCTTCTCCCGTATCAAACCGGCCCTTTCTGTCGGGGGTCCCCCCTTGAGTGCGTCGCACAGCGGGAGGGACCGGGCCACCTATCTACTGTTCCTTGCGGCCCAGCGTCAGTTGACGGCGGGTGTGCGCTGTGGGATTATTTTCACATATGGCGACAAGAATGCCGTTTAGAGGGGTGGATAGAGAGAACGTTGAGGGAGGGGCTTGTTTTGCAGTTCGCACAACCCCACCCTCCGTTTTCAGGTTTGGTGCAGACCCTATTGTCAGGGTCAGAAGCAGTGACAGCCCTGGCCGACGAGATTCGATCTCTGTTGGCGAAGTTTTGCTGTGAACTTCAAGAAGAGTACGCCTCTTCCCAGTCAACAGGTGGAGTACTTGGGCTTGACGTTGAGGTCAAGGCCCATGATTGTAACCCGCTCGGAGCAACGGAGGGTGTCTATCCTACACACGCTCGGGGGTTTCCGTCTGGGAGGGACGGTCACGGCGCTGCAAGTGATGCGCCTGCTCAGTATGATGGCATCTGCTCACACGGTGGTTCCTCTTGGCCTCCTCTTCATGAGGAGGATACAGAGGTGGTTCTTCTGTATGGGAATAGATCCGGTGAGGGACAAATGGAAACGGTTGGCGGTTCCTTTGTCGATATGGGGAGATCTCGCCCATTGGAGGAGGCTGGGTATCCTCACCATTGGGGTCCCCATGGGCAGCAGGCGCTCACACGTCACGGTCTTCACCGACGCTTCTCTCATGGGTTGGGGAGGGACGTGTCGGACCAATGCAGTGGGGGGCAGCTGGACGGTCCATGCTGCTCCGTCTACCCTGCACATCAATGTGTTGGAATTGAGGGCGGTCCTCCTGGTCCTCAAACGGTTCGACCACCTGGTGGTAGGCGAGCACGTTCTGGTCAGAACGGACAGTATGACGGCAGCGGCGTATATCAACAGGCAGGGTGGGACTCCATCCATCCGCCTGCACCTGGCGGCGGTCGAACTCTGGCTATGGGCACCTCGCAGGCTGCGCAGTCTGAGGGCGCTCCACATCCCTGGTATGGAGAATGTGGGCGCAGATGTGATGTCTCGGGGCGGTCCTCGTTGCGATGAGTGGGAACTGCGCCACGACATAGTCAGGCAGATCTGGGATCGCTTCGGGGAGGCTTCAGTGGATCTGTTTGCGAGCCGACGCTCTCACAAGTGCCCCTTGTGGTTATCGGTCAGTCGGGCAGATCATCCCCACTTGGGGGTGGATGCCTTCTCGATGTTTCCATGGCCGCCCGGCCTTCTGTACGCCTTTCCTCCTCTACAGCTGTTGAGTCAGCTGTTGGAGCGGATATGGAGGGAGCGCAGGACGGTGGTCCTGGTTGCGCCGGACCGGGGCACGGCAGTGTGGTTCCCGGTCCTGATCCAGCTACTGGTCGCTCCGCCATGGCTTATTCCTTGGTCGGCGACGGCCCTCTCTCAAGCACACGGGTCGCTGTTTCAGTACCCGGTGTTTGGCCAACGTCTGATGGTGTGGCTGGTGAGAGGGTGAATCTGGAGAGGATGGACTCTTCTGTGGTTGATACCATCCGGAATGCGCATGCTCCCTCCACTGTCGCGCTTTACGCGGGCAGATGTCGTATGTTCCAAGAGTGGTGTAAGGCGGGGGGCCGGGACCCAGTGTCCTGCCCCCTGGATGCTGTCCTGGGTTACCTCCAGTCTCTCCTTGATAGACTGTCGGCTTCGACGGTGAGGGTATATGCAGCAGCTATATCCTCTTATCATGAGGGATTTGAGGGTGATGTTTTGTTCAGCCACCCTCTTGTGAAGCGTTTCCTGCTTGGCGCTCGACGCGTGAAGCCGGTACAACGCTCTTTGACTCCGAGTTGGGATCTTCAATTGGTCCTCGGTCGGTTGTCCTTGGCCCCGTTTGAGCCTCTTGAGCAAGTGCCGTTGGGACAGCTGTCGTTCAAGACTGCGTTCTTGCTGGCCGTCACCTCCGCTAAACCCGTGGGTGAGCTCTGTGCTCTTTCGGTACGACCAGAGTGCCTGTCTTTTCGTTCCGATTGCGGTGCCACTCTGCGGCCTAATCCTGCCTTCGTGCCTAAAAATATCCGGAGTTCCTTCCGCTCCAGGGATATTGTGGTTCAGGCGTTTCATCCGCCTCCTCACGCTAGTGAGTTGGAGGCGGGTCTTCACCTGTCATGTCCGGTCCGTGCTTTGGGGATTTACCTCAGCCGTACTCAGGGCCTCAGGGCTACCGATCAGCTTTTTGTCTGTTACGGTGGTTCTCGTGCCGGTAAGGCACTATCGAAACAGTGCCTGTCCCATTGGTTGTGCGAGGGCATTGCCCTCTGCTACACGTTGGCCGGGCTGGCTCCCTCTGGGGCCGTCAGGGCACACTCCACTCGTGGGGTGGCGGCCTCTGCCGCCCTGCTGGGTGGGGCCTCGGTGGAGGACATCTGTGCTGCAGCTTCATGGTCCTCCCCGGGTCCCTTCGTAAGGTTTTACCTTATGGACATGACCGGGGGTTCTGTCTCCCAGGCGGTTCTGGGGTCTGTGGCCTCTCCTGCTTCCCAGCCTTTGGTGGGGTAGCAGGGGTGTGTGGGTATGGGCCACAGTGTGTTGTGTCACACGTGGTTCCGCCTGTGCTGTGTGTTCAAGGGGTTCTAGTTCAGGCAGATCTGGGATCGCTTCGGGGAGGCTTCAGTGGATCTGTTTGCGAGCCGACGCTCTCACAAGTGCCCCTTGTGGTTCTCGGTCAGTCGGGCAGATCATCCCCACTTGGGGGTGGATGCCTTCTCGATGTTTCCATGGCCGCCCGGCCTTCTGTACGCCTTTCCTCCTCTACAGCTGTTGAGTCAGCTGTTGGAGCGGATATGGAGGGAGCGCAGGACGGTGGTCCTGGTTGCGCCGGACCGGGGCACGGCAGTGTGGTTCCCGGTCCTGATCCAGCTACTGGTCGCTCCGCCATGGCTTATTCCTTGGTCGGCGACGGCCCTCTCTCAAGCACACGGGTCGCTGTTTCAGTACCCGGTGTTTGGCCAACGTCTGATGGTGTGGCTGGTGAGAGGGTGAATCTGGAGAGGATGGACTCTTCTGTGGTTGATACCATCCGGAATGCGCATGCTCCCTCCACTGTCGCGCTTTACGCGGGCAGATGTCGTATGTTCCAAGAGTGGTGTAAGGCGGGGGGCCGGGACCCAGTGTCCTGCCCCCTGGATGCTGTCCTGGGTTACCTCCAGTCTCTCCTTGATAGACTGTCGGCTTCGACGGTGAGGGTATATGCAGCAGCTATATCCTCTTATCATGAGGGATTTGAGGGTGATGTTTTGTTCAGCCACCCTCTTGTGAAGCGTTTCCTGCTTGGCGCTCGACGCGTGAAGCCGGTACAACGCTCTTTGACTCCGAGTTGGGATCTTCAATTGGTCCTCGGTCGGTTGTCCTTGGCCCCGTTTGAGCCTCTTGAGCAAGTGCCGTTGGGACAGCTGTCGTTCAAGACTGCGTTCTTGCTGGCCGTCACCTCCGCTAAACCCGTGGGTGAGCTCTGTGCTCTTTCGGTACGACCAGAGTGCCTGTCTTTTCGTTCCGATTGCGGTGCCACTCTGCGGCCTAATCCTGCCTTCGTGCCTAAAAATATCCGGAGTTCCTTCCGCTCCAGGGATATTGTGGTTCAGGCGTTTCATCCGCCTCCTCACGCTAGTGAGTTGGAGGCGGGTCTTCACCTGTCATGTCCGGTCCGTGCTTTGGGGATTTACCTCAGCCGTACTCAGGGCCTCAGGGCTACCGATCAGCTTTTTGTCTGTTACGGTGGTTCTCGTGCCGGTAAGGCACTATCGAAACAGTGCCTGTCCCATTGGTTGTGCGAGGGCATTGCCCTCTGCTACACGTTGGCCGGGCTGGCTCCCCCTGGGGCCGTCAGGGCACACTCCACTCGTGGGGTGGCGGCCTCTGCCGCCCTGCTGGGTGGGGCCTCGGTGGAGGACATCTGTGCTGCAGCTTCATGGTCCTCCCCGGGTCCCTTCGTAAGGTTTTACCTTATGGACATGACCGGGGGTTCTGTCTCCCAGGCGGTTCTGGGGTCTGTGGCCTCTCCTGCTTCCCAGCCTTTGGTGGGGTAGCAGGGGTGTGTGGGTATGGGCCACAGTGTGTTGTGTCACACGTGGTTCCGCCTGTGCTGTGTGTTCAAGGGGTTCTAGTTCCCTCTTGTTCGCACTCGGGTGGAGTTGACTGCGCCCCCTCTTCATTAGGAAGGATGGGGTGACGGGACTCCCCTTCCCCCTTGATGTGGGCTTACGGGTCCTCAGGGGGTGCATCTGTCGGGCCTCGCGTCCGCTCTACCCCATATCTCAGTATGGCTTAAGAGCGGGACGCGATGCAAGTATGCTATATAACGACAGGTTATGTATATAACCTAGTTATATGAGTACTGGCTAAGCATCCCGCTCTTGGCGTGCCCTGAGTTCCCTTGGGGAATCTTTTCCTGGAAACGATTTTTTTCCCAGGAAGAGTGAGTGGTGACCACGCCTAGTACTTTATAGTACGCTACTAAAGGGGCGGGCCTGGCAGGTGGTGGGTGTATTTGGTTTTTTATTCGTTGATGGAGTACAATAGGTACATGATATGAGGTATATCTCGGTATGGCTTAAGAGCGGGACGCTTAGCCAGTACTCATATAACTCGTTCTCGTTCTAAACATGTTTCAGCGACCAGCTTGTTCTCGTTCTAAACATGTTTCAGCGACCAGCTCGTTCTCTCTTCTAAACATGTTTCAGCGACCAGCTCGTTCTAAACATGTTTCAGCGACCAGCTCGTTCTAAACATGTTTCAGCGACCAGCTCCTTCTCTCATTCTAAACATGTTTCAGCGACCAGCTTGTTCTCGTTCTAACTACACACCCTCAAGACCCCTACGCTCTGCATCTTCTGGCCGCCTCAGACCTACTCCTATCCAAGCTCCGGGAGGGTCATCAAAGAGAAGTCGCCTATTCTCAGTCCTTGCCCCACAATGGTGGAATGAACTACCCACCCCGGTTAGGACAGCCGAATCACGTCCAATCTTTCGCCGTCGACTAAAGACGCACTTCTTCAACCATTATCTGAATTAAAAAAAGAAAAACAATACAAAAAAAAAAAAATCTAACCCTAACTAACCGTACTGTCATGCACTTGTCCTAATAAACTAACCTACACTGTAGCACTCAACACTTTTATGAACATTGTTGCTCAGCTGATAGAGTTGTGCCCTTCCTGATGGCTTGTCGTACAGAACTTGTAAGTCGATTTGGATAAAAGCGTCAGCTAAATGACTAAATGTAAATGTAATGTAAACATGTTTCAGCGACCAGCTTGTTTTCTCTTCTAAACATGTTTCAGTGACCAGCTTGTTTTCTCTTCTAAACATGTTTCAGCGACCAGCTCGTTCTCTCGTTCTAAACATGTTTCAGTGACCAGCTTGTTCTCGTTCTAAACATGTTTCAGCGACCAGCTTGTTCTCTCTTCTAAACATGTTTCAGCGACCAGCTCGTTCTAAACATGTTTCAGTGACCAGCTCGTTCTCTCTTCTAAACATGTTTCAGTGACTAGCTCGTTCTCTCCTTCTAAACATGTTTCAGCGACCAGCTCGTTCTCTCCTTCTAAACATGTTTCAGTGACCAGCTCGTTCTCTTCTAAACATGTTTCAGCGACCAGCTCGTTCTAAACATGTTTCAGTGACCAGCTTGTTCTTGTTCTAAACATGTTTCAGCGACCAGCTCGTTCTCTCTTCTAAACATGTTTCAGTGACCAGCATGTTCTCTCGTTATAAACATGTTTCAGCGACCAGCTCGTTCTTGTTCTAAACATGTTTCAGCGACCAGCTCGTTCTTGTTCTAAACATGTTTCAGCTACCAGCTCGTTCTCGTTCTAAACATGTTTCAGCGACCACCTCGTTCTCTCTTCTAAACATGTTTCAGCGACCAGCTTGTTCTCTCTTCTAAACATGTTTCATCTACCAGCTCATTCTCTCCTTCTAAACATGTTTCAGCTACCAGCTCGTTCTCTCCTTCTAAACATGTTTCAGCTACCAGCTCATTCTCTCCTTCTAAACATGTTTCAGCGACCAGCTCGTTCTAAACCCAGAGCCACCTCACATAGAACCTCATATAGAACACATGAAGCATTTTGAGTTAACCTCTCAACACCAACAACACACACAACCTGTGCCATCGTATGTCGCCTGGTTGACTGCACAACCTTTTTTTTTATCAATGCTTGATAAGGAGGCTATATTATTATTATTATTATTATTATTATTATTATTATTATTATTATTATTATTATTATTATTATTATTATTATTATTATCATCATCATTATCCTCTGTTGGTTTGTAATGGAAACGCCTCTCTCCTCCCGGTGTTCTGGATGGTTTAGTGTGGTGTAACCATGAGAGAACAGACTGAGATGCCGGTTGATTGCGATCTGAAATTCGAACCCTCTTCAAAGCCGAGTGGCTGCCGGGAACATGCAGAAGGAGTGTTGGGTTTCTGCCGGGGTTCAAAGGGCTAACGCCGGGCTGGGCTCCCAGTTAAAGGCCCGGTCCACCTGTCTGACTGTGCCACTGTGCCTCCTGGCAGGTGATGAGAGGAGGCCCGTTCATGCCGGTTACACAACGTCACAGAGGAGGCCCGTTCACGCCGGTTACACAACGTCACAAAAGTGCCAACGTTGGAGTGGAAATCCCAATCAAAGGCTTGTGACCCAGAGGCTCATGGGACCAGGAGTTTAGTTTACAGTGTGTGTGTGTGTGTGTGTGTGTGTGTGTGTGTGTGTGTGTGTGTGTGTGTGTGTGTGTGTGTGTGTGTGTGTGTGTGCGTGCGTGCGTGCGTGCGTGCGTGCGTGCGTGCGTGCGTGCGTGCGTGCGTGCGTGCGTGCGTGCTGGGGGAGGGGGAGGGGGGTCTAAATGATTAACAATATCCACATTTCCCCCCCAAAGATGTGTGGCCATCATGCTGGGCAACCTATTCCAGGCATGAAAAACACTGTTCTCAGATTTAAGATAAGATAAGATAATATAACAATAAATATGGTTACAATAAACACTAGCATGTAAATATATACTATAAGTAAGTAAAGTATACAGTATACACAGTGCAGTATACATAAGGTACCCTAACTGGCATGATATGTGTTCTACGTTGTAGTCCGTGCAGTTTAGGTGGGAGTCAGACACTCATTGATCAGACAGATTTATGTGAACGTATATGTAAATGAAAATGTATAGGAACATTGTACTGTGTCCTCTGCTCTTCCTCTGACCCAGAGACAGATTTGTGTGAACATATAGGAACACTGTACTCAGGGTTCCCACAGACAGTGCAAAATAAAATTCAAGGACTTTCAAGTACTTTCCCAAGCACTATTTTTCATTTTAAAAGGACATTTAAAAGGATACAATTCACTTACCTCTTAAGCTGCGACAGCCAGCCGGCGGGACGTTTTTTCAACCGGCACTTTGGCGACCCCTAGTGGCTCGGTGTGCATATTTTGTAATACAATATATATATCGAATTGAAGGCTTATTTGTTGCCTGTCGATAGCGACAAAATCCGACAAAATCCGTTCAGCGGTTCTCAAGTTACATGCCGGTATTTGAGGCTTGTGCAAAGTACACGGTATTGCACAAAATACCACTGCCGACTCAGGCTGCAGTAGTTCCATCAATCTAGATCCGATCTCGAAAATGATTGTGGATCGTTGTAGCCAATGAGTGTGGCTTCCAATGATACCCCATGTGGGGATGTGTGAATCAGGGATCTAGGTGAACAACTAAATTATTATTATTATTTTTCTTTGTACACAGTTTACCAAAATCACTCCTAATCACTCATTTCTGAATGGATCTTTATGAAATTTGGATATGTACTACATAAGGCTTCAGGCTATGGCTCCGTCTGGATTTGTAAGCCATACCACCTTCTGGGGAAATACTACCTCTGGACTACTAACTACTACAGAAAAACTTGAGTAACAAGTTTTTCTACAACTCAAGTTCAGACCTATGTAACTCTATTACGTTAGCACTAAAAGTGAAACTTCAGAATGTCATCTTTCAAAAGAGACCAGGCTCATGCATGTGCTATAAGTATAAAGTATGTTGTTTTGGTTTGCAAAAAAAGTATGCAGTCCTCAAGTTAAAGTAAAAAAATTGCCACTTTTCTGCTCGCTTTATAAGAGGTTGCTGTTTTCTTTATTGAAAACAAATCTTATCCAATATTTATGGCTTAAAACCAATTTCCGACAATTAGTTACACTTTAGATTAAAATGTTAAATTTCTTGATTCAGAAAAAATTTATCATGGATGAACAAAACTTTCAATGCGAATGGTTGATTTGAATTTCAATGACTTTTTAAGCACATTGTTAAAAAAGTTGCTGTTTTTTTGGTAAAAAACCAAGCACTTTAAGCACTTCAAGGACATTGTGCGAACTCTGTGTACTGTATCCTCTGCTCTTCCTCTGACCCAGAGACAGTCTAGATTAGAATACATAGAATAAAGAGATGGATCACTGTGGTCGTTTGGAACGAGCAAAACAAAACAACTTTCTATAAAAAATAAACATATTCAGGCGGTCAGGTGGCGTAGCGGAGATTGCACTCGTCACCAACGCAGGAGATGCTTGGTTCGAGCCCAGCTCTCGGTATTGCTACCAGCTTGGCTGGTCGTTCATACTAATACATTTGGCAGTATTATGGGGTGGGAAGCTGGTGGGTGGAAATCTGGCGTTGTGGACAGCGACGCCTACAGGTCAGGTCTCAGCGCTTGCTCAGCAGGGGCAGGACTTGGTGGAGATAGCGTGCCCTCCCACGCGTTACACTTCACCAATGAGAGCCCTCGCTGCCAAGTGAAAAAACGTCACTGGCAGTCGCCACACGCATCGGAGGAAGCGTGCGGTCGGCTTCGGGACGCCCTTGTACCGACTCGTAGGAGAACATGAATACAATTATAATTCACTGCATCATGAGGTGAAATAACTAAGTGAGCCTAGGCCTATTATGTAAAAAGTGTATATTTTACATGTATAAATACATATTATAGATATACAAAATTAATAAATATAAGATCAGATGTTTCTAGTACACACAGTACACCAGCAGTCTGTGAACATGCATATCCTTGTTATTTGTCATGTGTTATGGAAAATATTGCTGACAGCTTTATGACTCACAACATAAAACTCAAATAGAAAGTTATTGCCAAAAAATAAATAAATAAAAAGAATCAGGAGGGTAGTGAAACCATGAGTAAATATCTCTCTTCTGCAGAATAACATGGTTTACACTCAATTACGGTTCTGTAGCTCATTCTGTGTCTGTAATTTGTGTCTGACAGACTTTAGTCCTGTGGTGCAGACAGTTTTACAGTGTGATAATTTACATAGAAGAGAACCGTTCTCAGCTGGAAGCTTATGCAGCAGGAAACAGACTTGATCTCTGGCAAAATTATCGCTGGTAAGAATCATTAGATAGATATATAGATAGATACAGACAGACAGACAGACAGACAGACAGACAGACAGACAGACAGACAGACAGACAGGCAGGCAGGCAGGCAGGCAGGCAGGCAGGCAGGCAGGCAGGCAGGCAGGCAGGCAGGCAGGCAGGCAGGCAGACAGACAGACAGACAGACAGACAGACAGACAGACAGACAGACAGACAGACAGACAGACAGACAGACAGACAGACAGACAGACAGACAGACAGACAGACAGATAGATAGATAGATAGATAGATAGATAGATAGATAGATAGATAGATAGATAGAGACAGGTGCCACAGATACAACAGCTTGTCACACCTGTGCGGCACCGGTTCAGCAACTAGGCGGTGGAGAAAGTGCCATTGAGTGCCACGCTCAAATTATTTCAACTTTGACCTGTGTTGCCGCTGACCTCACTGAGCTCTGAGAATACAGCTATGTGATGTCAGCAGAAGCAACTTCCAGACTAGAGTGAATCACGTTAAGAGATGTCGTGGAGAAATGAATCAGCCCTTGGTTTTGAAGTGTAACACCACAAAAAAGCTGACCACCATATTTGCAGGAATGTTGTTGTCGGTGGTACACAACCTCCATGATGACTACATACCTGCTCCAACCTCGCAGTGAGTGAAGAGCAAATCTCTTATCATCTGAAGGCTGCTTGAGTGAGTGACAGTGAGTCAGTGACATTGACTGTCTATGAGGTGCATTGATCTGTATTTTTTAAATATGAACAACCCAGAGAGATATGCATAGGCTACAGCTAGTCAGAATAGGAGTACTGATCAATTTGACTAATGCCACGTCAGAGTCAAAGCATGTCACATTTGTTTATGTGTGGATTGCAGATTATGCCTTTAAAGGGGCACTTTGATGTGTTGAATCTCACCCTGTTGTTTTTATCAACAGGTACTTGTCCCAGTGTGAGGAAGAAGGTTTCTGTACTGGTACAATCGCTGAACTTGCATTCCTCATTGAAATCCATGGGTACAATTCGCTGCAGGTCAGGCTAGCTTGTTAGTTTGCGGCTAGCAGTGGCCACTGGTTTCCATGAAGAATGTTAACAATGCTTAGAAGACATTTGAGGGGCGGCTTGATACTGGGTTACACAGCTCGCCATATAACAAAGCGGCAGCGTGTGGGATGTGCACAGACTCGTCTGGAGCGTCAGCGCCTCGTCAGAACAGAACATGACATGACGGATCATTGTCAGGCGAGCAACTCGCGTCAATAAACATTAGTGGTAATTAGAGCTGTCTGTCATTATAATTATTGCAACTGCCACAGATTCTCGATCAGCTGAATTTAAGGGACTATCGTGTAATAGCTTGGGAATAACTGGGAAGGACTGTTGCCTTATTGCTCTATATATCATAAGTGAGTTTGTTTTCGCTGTCATTGCTAGGCTATATCAAGGCCAGGGCATATTTGAAATATCCCGTTTGAGTAAACAAATGTATCACAACCTCGGCACTTTGTGGTGTCTTCATGGTATGTGTGTTGGCTGTTCGCTGGCAGTCACTTAATCCTCTTCTTACTCAACCAGGAAGCACACACACGCACACGCACGCACGCACGCACGCACGCACGCACGCACGCACGCACACACACACACACACACACACACACACACACACACATACAAGCCTTGATCATAGAGGTCAAACTCGATTAGAATAATGACAGATGAGAGCAGCGGCATCCAGAAGACAAAAGACACATGACGGAGGACAGAGGACCTCCAGCACACACCACAGCCACACCGTTCACCAGGGAGAGACTTCAGAGATTTGGTCCAAAGTAAAACACTGGAGCGTACAGATTCACAACAATAAACTTAATTTTAAAGCTAACGTTTGGACGCAGCGTGCTGTCTTCATCCGAGTCAAGACAGTTATGGTACGCCGGAGAAGCCGCTGGACGCTCTAAAAGAAGCGGGACGGCGGCCTGCAGGTGGGTAAAGCAGGCTTGTTAGTTTAACATTAACAGGTTGGTTGACGCGCTCCAGTAGAGTGAACCCGTCCTGAACAACATTCTACTGGATACGGTGCTTGTAGAGAGTTTCCAGCTATTTATATTTATGTTCTACACGCATGACTCACCCTGGGCACTTCCAGAGCTGAACAGAGTGGTCTCACGTAGCCCGCTAGCTCCTGTTTTAAGGACTTTTATTTGCAGTTGTGACATTGAAAGCGGTCCTGGTGTCACCATGGGTCTGTCCCACAACCTCTGCGTGTGTTCTTCACCACGCAGACACCCTTAGGCGTGTGTGGCCCTCGGCACTATCCATAGTCTCTGTAGTTAACTGTTTTTTTTGCCTGCCAGGAATCAAACCTGGTAGGTGAGTGCTTTTTACCTCGACACTACCGTGACACACTTCTCTGACAGCCTCGCCCCCAAACCGTAACCCTAACCTTAATTAACCACCAGTGTTGGGCAAGTGTTGGGCAAGTTACTTTTAAAAACTAGTTACAGTTACTAGTTACTTCTTCCAAAAAGTAACTAAATTACTTACTCAGTTACAAATGATAAAAGTAACTAGTTACTTCAGAAAGTAACTATTGCGTTACTTTCAAGTAATTTTTTTTACATAAACAACACACAAATCTTAACTATTTTAATGTTGCTGTGGGACAAAGTGAGACTAGCCTCCAATCAAATGCCATGTATGTAGATATATTATAATTACTATTATAGTGGATCATACAAATACAAACACAATAGATGTTTTGGAACTTTTGATATGTATTGCCCCTCAACAGGCCACAACTGGGCAACATTAAATTATGCTTGTTAAGCACTATACCAAAAATAAATAACAAATATATACTGATTGATTGAACATTTTAATTAACAGATTGCAGAATGGGTACAGTACAGTACAGCTCAATACACACAATTGTTCAGGGGATGCAGATCAGAGAAAGACTTTCGTCTTGTTTACATCAGGGTCCCCCATTTTCAATTCATGACATTTATGACATACACAACATACAGATATAAGAATCTAATCTAATCATCTAAACAAATCTAATCATGACATTTAAGACATGCATGACATACAGATATATATATCTCTGAACACCTGAAGACTGTGCTATTAAACCAGGAAGTGCAGCACTATGTCAGCAGTAGAGCCTCCACTACTGCAGTGCCCTGCGCTGCAACACAACTAACACAAGAGTGAGGGAAAAAAAACGCTCATGGACTGCTCGCTTGTGTTGTTCGTTGGATTCGTTTTGGATTATTTGGGCTCGCCAAACAAACTATCAAAGCGTACACGGACCCGCGGTCTCACGTTGACTGAGTCGCTTGTGTTGTCGCTGTGTCAGACTCTAGTGGCTTTCGAACACCCGCCCACCTCTACCTCTGATTGGCTTACCATGACATTTTACTCAACCTCAGCCAATCGCGCACTGCCCACTAACCAAGGAAGAACAGTATGCCTCTCAGCGCAGAGATCTGTCTGATGAAAAAAACAGCTTCAATCATAGTAACGCGCCACATTTTTTGGCAGTAACGGTAATGGCGTTATTAAGATTGGAAGAGTAATCCGTTAGATTACTCGTTACTGAAAAAACTAACGCCGTTATTCCCATCACTGTTAACCACATTACCTTAAGCTGTAGGCTGTATTTCGCCTAAAGGTACATGCCTAAGTAAATGGAAAATTGCTCCACTTCTGCAAGGTCAATTAGCATGTTCTTGGTATCTAGGAACCTCTAGGGACCTGGGGGTATGTATTTCCAGTGTCAGAAATATTGTGTCTGTTACTAGGCTGAGTAAATTGTAATGAAGAAAAGGAGAATATAAATTATGATTTATGATTTTTGCATCTTTGATCATGTTAAATCTGCGGGGCACGAGAAAATGCTCACTGAGCTCATTCACCACCTTATTGAGATCATGTGTACAAAAAATAAAGGCAAGTGAACCGCGGGAAGATGATTAAACAGAAGGATTTGTAGATACAGTAATTAATGATAATCGATTTTAATTATAAATTCATATTTGACCTTGAACTTGACCATGACCTTATTATGGCCAAATCATACATCTATGGATAGGGAAAATGCTCCTCTTTCCAATGGCAGGGTTGAATCTGGATTTAGTCATTTCCTTGCGGTTTTTACGATAATTAGCATTTTCCGATAAATTGGTATTTCCGATAAATCGTATAAAACATCGGTAAAAATTAAAATATACACTTTGACTACTGTTTTTGATAGGGTTATGGTCTTTACTCTTGGCTATTGATTGAATTGATTGAAAATTGTATTAACAGATTGCAGAATGGGTACAGTACAGTACAGCTCAATACATACAATTGTTAAGGGGATGCAGACCAGAGAAAAACGTTCGTCTTGTTTACATCAGGGTCCCCCATTTTCAATTCATCATAACATATATGACATACATGAGATACAGATAGACAGTACTGCTACATCTATACATTTATGACATACCAGATTTGCAAATACAGTACTGTTTGTGATACGAAAAGAGTCTAGAAAAGAGAGTATATACATTTGACATAGAAACTGTACATTGGAGGAGGTTGGGGGGGGGGGGGTGGGTAGGAGGAGTGGGTGGGGGACACTGTACAACTGAACAAGCAAAATTGTACATTGGAATATTGACAAGACCATACTTGGTCATTTACTGTACATTGGGAGGGGTTGTGTTAGGACATTTACAGGGGCCAGTTTAGAATTGCAGTCTCCCGTAGGTGTTTTTTGAGAGTGTTTTTGAAAGTGGGTAGTGATTCACATTCCTTTACAGCTTTGGGTAGGGCGTTCCACATTGATGTGGCATAATTGCGAAACGTGTTTAGTCCCTTGTTTGAGCCGAATCTGGATTTAACATGATTTGTGGAGCTCCCTCTGGTGTTATGATCGTGGTATTCACTGACCTTTGGGAAGTATTTTGACATGTACATGGGTACCTTGGTCGTGTAGTGTATCTTATAGACCAGGCCCATTGCAAGTTGCTGTACTCTGTTGTCTACTCTAAGCCATCCTAGGTTGTCAAAGTGGGCAGGGGTGAAGTGGGTTCTAGGAGTAAGGTCAAGCAGTAGTCTGACCAGTTTGTTTTGAGATGTTTGTAATTTTGTTTTTAGCGCCTTTGAGGTGCTTTGGTACCATGAGGTGCATGCATAGTCGTAGTACCCTTGAATGAGTGCTCCTGCCAGAGTCTTCAGGGTATTCTTGTTTACCAGTGAGGAGATCCGGTACAAGAATCGAGTTCGTTGGTTGACTTTTTTTATTACATTGGATGCCATTTTGTCACAGGAAAGATTTGCCTCTAGGATGGAACCCAGGTAGGTAATATCTTCTTTCCTTGTGAAAATATTGTCACCCACTGTAACTGAGAAGCCGTCGGTCTTGCTGAGTTTGTTATTTGAACCGAAGAGAATGGACTCTGTTTTGCCCATGTGTAATGATAGTTTGTTATCAGCGAGCCATATGCAGATTTTGCCTAGTTCTGAGCTGAGGGTTTTTTCAACCTGTAACTTGTTCTTGTCAGAGACCAGCAGGGCTGAGTCATCCACAAACAGGAACAAGTTGCAGTCACAAGCTGACGACATGTCATTTGCATAAATTAGGAACAGTAGCGGACCTAGTATGCTTCCTTGTGGAACACCACAGCTCACTGTGAGGGGGGGGGGGGGTAGGGTACCGTTTACCTCCATCTGCTCTCTTCCCTCTAGGTAGGATTGCATCCAGCTCACTGATAGACTATCAAAACCAATTGCTTTTAGCTTGTCAATCAGAATGGTGTGATTGACAGTGTCGAAGGCCTTTTGTAGGTCCAGCATGACCATGCCGCAGTATTTGCCCGCGTCCACCTCTTGTTTGATGTGGTCGTATAAATAGAGAATGCATGTGTCAGTGGAGTGGGATGTTCTGAAGCCAGATTGGAATTCATAGATTAGATTTTTTTCCGCAAGGTATTTTTCGACCTGTTCGTATACAATTTTTTCCATGACTTTCGAGATGGAGGTTAGGATAGAAACAGGGCGGTAGTTGCCAGGGTCTAATTTACTGCCTTTTTTGTGCAGGGGTGTTACTCTCGCAATTTTGAAGTCCTTGGGGACGTGTCCCTGTTTTATGGAGAGGTTTATTATGTGTGTGATGACTGGGGTGATGGCGGTTGCTGAGTCTCTGAGGAATTTGGAGGGGATGTTGTCATGGCCAGTGGCCTTGTTAGGTTGGAGGGCACTCAGTTTTTTGAGTACCTCATCTGTTGTTACCATTTCCAGTTTGAAGTCGTCTTTGTGGACCCCTAGGTTCTTGTAGTATGCTACTATGCTACTATATGCTAAAATGTGCTACACATTTATATATTTTTTAAACATTAACCTCTTAGTACGCAAAAGTACACATTACCACCCCGACTCCCGGGGCTCTAGCTCCGTCAATCATTTGGCGATTTCGAAAATCTTTGCACATGGTTGTAGCCAATGAGTGTGACTTTCCAATGATACCCCATGATATGATAATTGGGGATCTAATATGGTCTCTATTGATCGATTTATGATAAAGAAAAGCAGGGTCCCCCTATAGGGGGACCTTAAGGCTTAAACTAACCATAACTGTTAAGCAAACCTTAAAACTAACCTTAACCCTAAACATAACCATAACCCTAACCTTAACCACGTTACCCTAACCTCTTAAGCCCTAGCCATATGTTCAGAAGATTTGCCTAAAAGTACATACCTAAGTAAATGGAAGCTCCACTTCTACAAGGCCATTTGCATGTTCTTGGTATCTAAGAACATCTATGGACCTCCGGGAATGTATTCCCATTATCAGAACAATTTTGTCTGTTACTATGCTTGAGGAAATTGTAATGAACCAAAGGAGAATATAAATTATTATTATTATATATCACGCACTCGCACGCACATCGTGGCACTTTGCCCTCGTCTGTCGGCTCCGGGCTGTTACGAATGGCATGTTTCGATAGCATGGTGGAGAGTGGAACCCAGTTTGCAGCAAACAATGGAGAGATACTTAACAGGAAGCAGGAGACGGCGTAGTGACGATAATAAGGCTTTACTCACAACAGAAAACAAGGAACACGACTGACACAACGGTAACATGAAACAATGAACCAGCAAGTGTATGCTGGCCCAGAACACTTAAATACAGACACCAATCAGAGACAGAGGGTAATTACTAACAGGACACAGGTGTGACAGACAGAACTAACAGAACACAGAGCACACAGGGGAAAACAATAACAATGGTACAAACTGAGACATACGAGACTAAAACACATTTACAAAACACAGACAGTAGGGACACAAGACTAACAAAGTGGAACTAATAAAGACAACATAGACAATGAATAAATCAAACATAAATGACAGCAAATAATGTTAATCAGGTGAGTGAGCCGAACCGGGAGGAGGGTTGCCGTCCGGTCCCGCAGCACCGGAGGAAGCGTTACACCGGGCTGCGTTTTCGCCGTTCAACCAATACATTGTTGGAAAGTTGAATTTGCCGCCTTTCGATCATCACCCCACTCAACCTATTGCGTGATTCCATTCTTGAGTTACAAGACGACATCTGGCAAGCGTTATTTGACAAGCCGTTCGGACGAGTGACCACGTCCTGGTTGTGTACGGTTCTGAACTGACCAGTCACTAACTAAAATGATTGACCACCATTGTAGCCAAGGAGCATCTGCTGCGAAAGCAATCCCAGACGGGCGCTGAGAGTGGGGGATGGTGACACAAGAAGATGAAGAAGTCCATTGTTTTGACGAGAGCCTCTGAATGAATAGGAGTGGACGGCCATTTTGGATAATCGTACCGGATTTTTACTGGTACACACATTACAAAAACCATTGTAAAACACAAATTTGACTATGACTATAAGAAATCAGACTATGGAACCGTTATGTTTTCCAGCTCCTACCTTTCAGCTGGAACCCAAAAACAGGCATCTGGCAACAAGTCAACACAAAAGTAAGGAGCAAATATTTTATTTCAGTCAGAATCAGAATCAGAAAGGTCTTTATTGCCAAGTATACTTTTCACATACAAGGAATTTTCTTTGGACGTTACTGGTGCGACATTAGCGGACAGACATCAACAGACAGATAATACAATAAAGTGGTGGAGTAAAGTCAAATGAAATATGAGCTAAGTTAAGCACAATAGAATAATATATTTATGAAATAAAATATAGGCCAGGGGTGTACAACTGGGCAGATGTGGTCAATTATACAAGTATATACACTAATTAGAATGAAGTAACAATACAGTGGGCAAGTATATAGTCCAGTAGGGTGTGTTAAAACCAATTTGCGGCCAACCACGTATATATACGTGATTGGGCGCCATCCTTTGAAGGCCAACCACGTATATATATACGTTGTAAACTCGGTTTTGCTTTTATCCCATTTTAATATCCTACTCAATGTCACAGAGCTGTATTTTGGCTGGAAACGGCATATCGGGACTCCGAAAGTGCAGTACCGGCCAGATCCTGGTATCGGCGCTGTCTCGATAATGCAGTTTCCCCTGTTGCAAACCGGGTGTCACTCTTTTTTTCGCTCCGGGTTAGCTTTTCTGTTAGCCTAAAGCTATGGCTTTACCAGATTGCCTGGAATACTTTTTGCGACGCAGAATTCAGTATGCAGTAAAGGAATATAGCATCAGCCAATGGACATATCGATCTACCAGATGGCGATCAAATAACTGGGAAATTATTTTTGGAATCCAACCGGCCACAGGTAAGAGCGATTTGACGTCAATTTCAGTGTGATCGGGCCTTGTTCTCATAGCCATCCACCCGGTCAGCGTATGATGTTGCAATAACGAATGCCGTTATTGGTAATCAATAATCAGAAATGACTTCCCCTGCCCCCCCCCCCTTTCATGCATTCATGGTGGAACATGATACCGATCAACGATTTAACGTTTAACGATTTAACGTTATTAGCTTAGCGCCCTATAACTAGCTTTGCAGTTATTATGCAGACCATTGCGATATATAGTTCATATTCACGACGCTATAAAACGGGAACTTATTTATGAAAAAAGTATTTCTTTATGGTATATTGAAGGGAAGGTTTATACTGTCAATTGACAATGACAATGGACATATAGCAATAATATAAAATATAGATTTAGCTCTACAAACAACCTCACGCACAGTGAAAACTTGTAATGAAAAGCTGGCCTCATAGAGTGGGATTAGACGGGCCCCAATGTCCCTGAATGTGTTAATGTAACACAGTGGGGGGGTGTCAGTGAGGATCCAGAGCCTTGTTGATGAGGCTCACTGCAGAGGGGAAGAAACTGTTCTTGTGGCGTGAGGTTTAGGCCCTGATGGACCGCAGCCTCCTGCCAGAGGGAAGTGTCTCAAACAGGTTGTGACCAGGGTGGTAGGGGTCGGCCACAATCGTATACCTGCACGCTTCCGTGCAGTGTGTTCAAGCCTCTGTTTCTCTATTACATTAGCACTCAAAGTGATTTTCCTTTATTGTGTAAGAAACTTCAGAATGTTACCTTTCAAAAGAGACCAGACTCATGCATGTGCTATAAGTATAAAGTATAATAAATAGCAAATTTATTTGGGTATGCAATCGACCCGGTTTTATGCTAAATGTGGGGTATGCTTAAGGGGTTAACCTAACCCTTATTAAAAACGAACCTTGTACCCTAACCATAACCGTTAAGCAAACCTTAAAACTAACCTTAACTCTACCCATAACCATAACATGGTGTGTGAGTAGTGTAGAGGTGAAAGTTCTTGCCTACTACAACTCTTATGTACTGTGCCGCCTAGACTCATTACATCAACACTGTGATTATTGTATTATTGTAAATGAGGGCTATTTTATTGATTTATTGCACTGAAAATGATGAGAACTATGACCATGTCTATTTTGCTCCTATTTATTTTATGCTCGTTTTATATGTCTGCACTTTATGCATTGATCTGCCAATGTTGTTCTGTTTTACTGCTTTGAAGCACTTCACGCTGAAATTCTTGTATGATAGGTGCTATACAAATAAAGTTATTATTATTAGTATTACAGCGGACTGCTGGTTTGAACCCCGGTTGCATAATTATTTTTGGTTTGGTGTTAATACTCCCTGTTGGTACCTGTTGGTACTGCACCTTAACTGTTTTGTTTTGGGGTTAACCCTCCCTGTTGGTGCCTGTTGGTACTGCACCTTAACTGTTTTGTTTTGTGGTTGACACTCCCTGCTGGTACCTGTTGGTACTGCACCTTAACTGTTTTGTTTTGGGGTTACACACCCTGTTGGTACCTGTTGGTACTGCACCTTACTGTAACAAAAATGTAATAAAAAGAAAAAGAAATTGTATTATGAAAATAGGTTTAATTTAGGGATGCTCGATATTGGCTTTTTTACCGATACCGATATACCGATATTGTCCAACTCTTAATTTCCGATACCGATATCAACCGACACTGATATATGCAGGGTTTCCCCCCCCCAAAAAACAGAATAATTTTAGGTAATTAACATTACATATCTCTTGTTGTGGAATTAACACAACATTATGCATACTTTTGACAATAAATCTAATCTGAATTTGTTCTTACTTGCTTGCCTGGGTAAATAAAGGTTATAGAAATGTAAAAAAAATTCTAAATAAAGAAATTTGAAAACCGATACAGAGATCACATTTTAATGCCGATATCGGCCGATAATATCGGACATCCCTAGTTTAATTATATTAAAAATTACAGTAAATTATTATGGAATACACTAAATGAAATAATGGGCAGGAATAAGAAACCTACCCCATCCTTTCTAGAAACAGAAGACCTCTTTGCACCGCCCCTGTGCCTCAAATAGATTCGCTATCAGCTCTATCTTTAATCTTTCAAAATGTTCAGTTGCCATCGCTATCAGCTCTATCTTTAATTTTTCAAAATGTTCAGTTGCTATTGCATGCACTCATCTGTGTTTCACTACACACATGAGTGCATGTGTGTAGTGTCAGTCTGCAACACTACTATCACCGGCATCTAAGAAGGGAGATCCCCGCTTGAATGGCCCTTCTAAGGTTTCTCTCCTCCACACTGCCTGTGGTGCATTTTCTTCCTATTGTTAGGTTTTAGTGAGTTTGGGAGTGTTTGCATTCATTCATTTATTTTGCATTTATTTAAAATTTGTTGGAACTTATGGTGTTCTTGTTTTGTTCTTGACTTATTGTTATGTTTCTTCTTGACTTGTTTAAAGAACCCATGGGGACATTAACGTGTGTTGTCGGGCCTTACAAATAAATTAGATTTGATTTAGAAGGGAAATTCCTCACCAAAGCAGTTGAGATTGTTAATCATATTAACAATTATTTTTATTGGAAAAGTAGATAATTTAAGGAATAATATGAAAACAATAGAGAATGAAAAATCATATTTATTGATAAAGAATAGAATAATGAAAGATAAAAATTGTCAATTTGATTTTGATAGTGTGACTATCAATCAATCACATTTATTTATATAGCACATTTCACATGACGCGTGTCAACCAAAGTGCTGTACAGAGGGTAGATACACATAGATACATATTGACAACAATCACACTCCGTTTTATGGGAGGGCACACAGGCAAACACATGAAACACAGGAAAACAGGGCATGAGTCAGTGAACGGGAAAGGCTAGTAGGTAGAAGTGGGTTTTGAGCCTCGATTTGAAGGTATCTATCGAGGGGGCGAGCCTAATGGAGGTGGGAATGCTGTTCCACAGTTCAGGGGCTGCGATAGCAAAGGCACGGCCCCCCCTGAGCTTGAGGTTAGACCTCCGGACTGTCAGGAGCCTCTGATCGGCTGACCTGAGGGAACCTAAGGCGTCGGTTACACCTTTCGTATCATTTTCGTATCGTCGTCATATGCGTATCGCCGCGACGTCGTGCGCCTCGAGTCACACTTTCGTTTTTTTTTTTCGTTTTTGTCACCCGAGCACACTGATGTAGTACACTGCCAAAGCAGTAGGTGGCAGTAGGTGGCAAACATGAAGGCAATTTCAACCAATCAGAACTTGAATGTGCCTGCAAAGCAAATGTCAACAAGGCGGCCACCATCTTTTGCCTAGTTACCCAATGCAGCAATTATTTTTCAGCAAAGCCTAATAAAAGTGCAATAAACAAAACGGATACATTCACTGTGTGTTCTGCCTGTCATTTGTTGATGAAACAAAACTAACATCAACACAAGTGACCACCAAGAGCGGATAGTTTAGTCTAAGAAAGGATTGTAGCATTGTTAGCTGCATGCTAACGTCAATGGAGTATGCCATTATAACAATATAGCATTGTGGCTAGAAGCTAACGTTAGCTCACGCTACTTAGCCAGCACCAAAACTGATGATATCGCAAGCTATCAGTAGTTAGATAACATTAGAGACAACGCTGTGTGTATTAAACAAAGGTGAATAGATGACTGGGCCATTTTGTTTAATGCTTGTTAAGTTGAAAGAGGAGCTCTGAGCTAACAGGGTCTGAATCCTGATAGCTCACGTTAGCCAGCTGCTCATGCAATCGGTAATGCTAGCAGAATGAATGGATGTAAACTTTATTTAACATATTGCATATGGGTACAATACAATACGGCTCAATACAAACAATTGTTAAGGGAATGCAGACTGTTGTAGCTTGGACTGGGGTCCTTATAACAATAACTTGACAACACATGGTAGCTGAAGCTATTTGGGACACGGAGCTATGTCCCAAACACACACACTGTTGTCACCGGAAGGGCACGCAGATGGTATCTACTGCGCATGGGCGTTTTCGCAACAACGGCTCCGTGCTGACTACACGCTGTTGTCGATGCGTTTTTTTTGCGTATCTCCAAACGCAAACACAATTTTGCGTTTCAGCCGTATCCACAAAAAAACGCCAAAAAACGCATTTCTGTGTAATAGGGACATCAAACGTCGTCAAAAACGTATAAAAAAACGCCAGGAATACACTAGTCTAACCATGGCCTCAGCCTAAGCAAAACAGAATTGCTCCACCTGCCGGCCAAATCCTCCCCCCTGACCGACCTCTCCATCACAGTCGAGAATGCAGCTGTAACCGCGTCCCCGACCGCCAAGAACCTTGGTGTTGTCCTCGACGACCAGTTGAACTTCTCTGCTCACATCGCAGCAACAACCAGAACCTGCAGATTCCTCCTGAGCAACGTCAGAAGGATACGCCCCTTCCTGACAAAAGAAGCCACCCAACTCCTCGTCCAATCAACAGTCATCTCCCGCCTCGACTACTGCAACGCACTGCTAGCTGGCCTCCCGGCCACTGCCACCAAGCCTCTTCAACTCATTCAAAACGCAGCGGCCCGCCTGATCTCAAACCTACCGAAGTCGGCCCATGTCACCCCACTTCTTAGGGACCTGCACTGGCTCCCCATTGCTGCACGTATCCGCTTCAAGGCCCTCGACCTAGCATACCGTGCGGCAAAGGGAACCGCTCCCGCCTACCTCCGGTCAATGGTCTCTAACTACACACCCTCAAGACCCCTACGCTCTGCATCTTCTGGCCGCCTCAGACCTACTCCTATCCAAGCTCCCGGAGGGTCATCAAAGAGAAGCCGCCTATTCTCAGTCCTTGCCCCACAATGGTGGAATGAACTACCCATTCCAGTTAGGACAGCCGAATCCCGTCCAATCTTTCGCCGTCGACTAAAGACTCACTTCTTCAACCATTATCTGAAATGATTAAAAAAAAAAAAAAAATCTAACCCTGACTAACCTTACTGTCATGCACTTGTCCTAATAAACTAACCTACACTGTAACACGCAACACTTTGTTGAACATTGTTACTCAGCTGATAGAGTTGTACCCTTCTTGCTGTCTTGTCGTACAGAACTTGTAAGTCGCTTTGGATAAAAGCGTCAGCTAAATGACTAAATGTAAATGTAAATGTAAGGGACCTGGTGTTGGAATAGGGGGATAGGAGGTCTGAGATGTAGGAGGGGGGGTGACCATTAAGGGCTTTAAAAACAAATAGGAGAACCTTAAAATCTATCCTGTAGCGTACTGGGAGCCAATGAAGGGAGGCAAGGACAGGGGTGATGTGGTCTCTCTTGCGGGTTCCGGTCAACAGTCTGGCAGCAGCGTTTTGTAACAGGAAAGACTGGTTAATGCCTATATAGAGGGAGTTGCAGTAGTCTAATCTAGATGAAATGAAGGCGTGGATGACTCTCTGAAGGTCTGCAGGGGAGAGAAGGGCTTTGAGTTTGGCAATGGTGCGTAGTTGGAAAAAACATGCCTTTACCACTGAGTTCACTTGTCTGTCAAATTTAAATTGTGGATCAAAAATGACACCTAGGTTCTTGACATAAGGCTTGACCAGGGAGGACAGGTTGCCAAGGGTGTTGGTAAGGGTGGTGACAGCGTCTGGGGGACCGAAGAGGATTATTTCGCATTTGTTTTGATTTAGTTGTAGAATGTTTTGTGCCATCCAACATTTAACATCATCCAGGCAGGATATGAGACTGTTAAGTAGAGACTGGTTGTTAGGTTTCAGGGAAACGTAAAGCTGTGTCGTCAGCATAACAGTGAAAAGACTATAAGTAATGTAGAACATCTGTTAAGTACCACTAAAAATAAACCACCAGGTGTTGACGGTCTTGACGGGAAACTTCTGAAATTGGTCCCTGATTTAATTGCCCCTGCTATCTGTCATATTATAAATCAATCATTTAATGAATGTTTGTATCCGCAACAGTGGAAAACTGCCAAAGTAATACCACTGCCAACATTTTTGAAATTGCCATTCTCAGGATCTAATAGTCGTCCCATAAGTTTACTGCCAGTTTTAAGTAAGCTGATGGAAAGAATAGTAAGTGTTACGAAGGATCAGATTAAACCGAATATATATATTTACTACTTGATATATATTGCATAATATTTGTATATCGTTTGATATCCCTTGTGTATTCCTTGTACATATACACGGAATATCCCTTTACCTAGTACAGACCATAATATTTCGTTCTCCTATTGGACAGCGGTCCCTTAGGCGCCACTGACATACCCCCAAGGTCTAGTTCAAAGTCACCGCCAAAGACTTGCCTGGACATGAATGGCTCTGCGCAAGAATACGAGACAGGAATAAGGCTGGTACTAGTTTGTTCACCTAACGTATAAATACGGCGCAGGTGAATACAGAAGTTAAGTTACCCAATAAGTTGAAGCCTCACCCACGATACAACGTGCGGTGAAGTATGGCCTGTTTGACCCCAAATAGAGCATTGAGACCGCGTGCGAATTAATAACTGAAGTATCAGAGTTTAACGCTGTACCGTCGAGTTCGACCTATTCTATTAATTCAGTAATAGTCTATTTATGTATAGTGTATCGTGCGGCTACCGTTCTACAGTGACCAGCATCACCAATGTTTCCTCGTACCAGCTAGTGTGCTTATCCAGGCTGGGCAGCTTACCCTGGCGCCTTCACCCGAGGAGCCCTAGACGAGGACCGTGTGGACAACCTACCCGACGACTACATAGCCCTTTTCGGCTGGATTATATTTGCTTTGGTCCTGTAGCTGATGGAGCGGAGAATCGTCTACACCCACAATTGTGTGGGATTTACCCTGTGAGGAGCAACGTCGAGCCCGCCTCTAAGAAGCCTGAGGCTGGCTAGCTTTCTTCCATGCGGAGCTGCATGCCGGAGAATAGCTGTTATTCGTCTGCGGATCAAGAGATTATTGCACCGTCTCCTGTACTTGGAGTCTCCCTATTCTTCGTTGACCCAGACTCTACTACCGACAAATCCTCTCCCCTTGCTGGCCTACAACCGGAGGGACCCTACCAGTATCTCCCGCTGCCTTACTAGTGTACCATAGATATAATTCCTAAGATACAGGTGGTATTCATTATCTCCTGCGTAATATGATAATGGACTTACGTTATTGATTTACTCACGCACATTCTTTCGCCTTATAAGCGCGACCCTACGTAAAGTATTGTTATATACTATCATTGCTGCTAATAAATATTATTATAACCCAGTTTTGTGTGGAACCGTGTCATTGTGGGAAGTGTTCATCTGATATACCTGTGTACTGTATGGCCAGTAGTAATGTACATAAGACAGTAGTGGTTCAATGATACCATACTTATATAATACAGTCAGGGAATTGTACCCCTCAGTTACAATTGGTCCTTTGAGCCGGATGGTAACTAGCGTAATATTAATATAGTATTAATATTGACATGGCCAATGATGAACACTCCACAAACGGTTCTCATAAAATAGATCACCCGCAGCGTAGACGGCATCCACCTCAGTACTTAGAGGACTACGCTGCCAGTATACTACCTAGCTTTCTACAGACGTTAAACGCGGAAAAAGTAGATAGTAAAATTATGTCAAACCCTACCGACCAGGCGACCCCGCCAGTAGAGACCCTAGTGGGTTCTAACGTAACTGACCAAGCTCACGGGGGGACCAGGAGGGACCTGACATGACTCTACCCCCCGCCAACGTCGACGAGGTAGTCCCCGGAGAGCTCCAGGATAAAGAAAGCCCTCCAGGGACGGAACCCGACCCACCACAAGAAGAGACGCGCACCCAGGAGATGGATCTCCTCGGTACGCAACAGGAGAACGTATCTCCAACGAGTACTACCAGAAGCCGATCACCTCTACCAGTGTCTTCCCCCAGCGAGGCGGACAAGATGCTGGCACAGGCCTTTATCGCCACCCTGGCAGCCTCAACCGAACGCGATCGACTCCAAGCACAGACTCCATGATCAAAACTGCAAAAAAAAATTTCATCAATGACAAAACCGAGGAAAACAAAAATAAACCACGTGAACTTTGGAAATTACTCAACAATCAACTAGGCTGCAGTAAAAAACTCAAAACCAGGTTCTCAAACATAAACATAAAGACGGACAACACGCTCATCACAGACAAGCTGGATGTAGCCAATTACTTAAACACTTTCTTCACAAACATAGCCACAACACTGGTAAACAAACTACCCTCCCACTCAGGGCAGTATGGGGTAGAACACATAGTAGCATACTACATGAACCTAGGCGTCCACAAAGACGACTTCAAACTGGAAATAGTAACTACAGATGAGGTACTCAAAAAACTGAGCGCCCTCCAACCAAACAAGGCCACTGGCCATGAAAACATCCCCTCCAAATTCCTCAGAGACTCAGCAGCAGCCATCACCCCAGTCATCACACACATAATAAACCTCTCCATAAAACAGGGACACGTCCCCAAGGACTTCAAAATTGCGAGAGTAACACCCCTGCACAAAAAGGGCAGCAAATTAGACCCGGGTAACTACCGCCCTGTTTCTATCCTTACATCCATCTCGAAAGTCATGGAAAAAATAGTATACGAACAGATCGAAAAGTACCTCGCGGAAAAAAATCTAATCTACGAATTCCAATCTGGCTTCAGAACATCCCACTCCACTGACACATGCCTTCTCTACTTGAACGACCACATCAAACAAGAGGTGGACGCGGGCAAATACTGCGGCATGGTCATGCTGGACCTACAAAAGGCCTTCGACACTGTCAATCACACCATTCTGATTGACAAGCTAAAAGCAATTGGTTTTGATAGTTTATCAGTGAGCTGGATACAATCCTACCTGGAGGGGAGGGAACAGATGGTGGAAGTAAACGGTACCCTATCCCCCCCCCTCACAGTGAGCTGTGGTGTTCCACAAGGAAGCATACTAGGACCGCTACTATTCCTAATTTATGCAAATGACATGTCGTCAGCTTGTGACTGCAACTTGTTCCTGTTTGCGGACGACTCAGCCCTGCTGGTCTCTGACAAGAACAAGTTACAGGTTGAAAAAGCCCTCAGCTCGGAACTAGGCAAAATCTGCATATGGCTCGCCGACAACAAACTATCATTACACATGGGCAAAACAGAGTCCATTCTCTTCGGTTCAAATAACAAACTCAGCAAGACCGACGGCTTCTCGGTTACAGTGGGTGACAATATTATCACAAGGAAAGATGAAATTACCTACCTGGGTTCCATCCTAGAGGCTAATCTTTCCTGTGACAAAATGGCATCCAATGTAATAAAAAAAGTCAACCAACGAACGCGATTCTTGTACCGGATCTCCTCTCTGGTAAACAAGAATACCCTGAAGACTCTAGCAGGAGCACTCATTCAAGGGTACTACGACTATGCTTGCACCTCATGGTACCAAAGCACCTCAAAGGCACTAAAAAACAAATTACAAACATCTCAAAACAAGCTAGTCAGACTACTACTTGACCTGACTCCTAGAACCCACCTCACCCCTGCCCACTTTGACAACCTAGGATGGCTTAGAGTAGACGACAGAGTACAGCAACTTGCAATGGGCCTGGTCTACAAGATACACTACGCGACCAAGGTACCCATGTACATGTCAAAATACTTCCCAAAGGTCAGTGAATACCACGATCACAACACCAGAGGGAGCTCCACAAATCATGTAAAACCCAGATTCGGCTCAAACAAGGGACTAAACACGTTTCGCAATTATGCCACATCAATGTGGAACGCCCTGCCTAAAGCTGTAAAGGAATGTGAATCACTACCCACCTTCAAAAACACTCTCAAAAAACACCTACGTGAGACTGCAATTCGAAACTGGCCCCTACAAATGTCCTAACCTAGTTGTACAGTAAATGACCAAGTAAGGCTTTGTCAACATTCCAATGTACAGTGTAAAATGTGTGTGTGTCCCCTACCCAACCCCCCCCCCCCCCCCCCCCACCTACAATGTACAGCCCTCACCCAACCCACCCAACCCCACCCCACCAACCTCCTCCAATGTACAGTTTCTACGCCAAATGTATATACACTCCTTTTCTGGACACTTTTGTATCACAAACAGTACTGTATTTGCAAATCTGATATGTCATAAATGTATAGATGTAGCAGTACTGTCTATCTGTATGTCATGTATGTCATATATGTTATGATGAATTGAAAATGGGGGACCCTGGTGGAAACAAGACGAAAGTCTTTCTCTGGTCTGCATCCCCTTAACAATTGTATGTATTGAGATGTACTGTACTGTACCCATTCTGCAATCTGTTAATAAACTTTTCAATCAATCAATCGCTTAGAGAGCGTGAACATTCTTCCATGGAACAAGAACGCTTCTACGCGAAACTCCAAGCGCAAGCCCTTAGTGAATGCAAACACTCCGCGACCGAGCGAGAGCGCTTTCAGGCGCAGCAACGGAGTGACGAAGACCGCATACGCCTAGAGACTAGACGCCTCCAGACGGAAGAGAATATGGAAAGAGACCGCGCCGAAGCCCAGCGCGCCGCCGCCGGTGCCCAACGCGAAGCAGAGCGCGACCTCGCTCTCACCAAGCGCGAAGCCGAGCGCGACCGATTACAAGCGCAGATAATGGAGCAGCTGATTGCCAGGGTAACCCCCCCTCCTGCCGCACGGGGCTCCAGGGCCTCGTCAAGACAAGGGTCTAGGGCACCCTCCCCTACCCGATCAAGCGACCCTGAGCCCGGCCAACAGAGAGAGCCTATACCCCTCTCCGAACCCCTTCCCCGACCGGTCCAAGCGAGACCCAGCAACAGGGAAGAACCAGCCTATGCCGCGGAGAGACTAAATAGACGACTACAGGATCTAGATGACCTGGCAGAGGAAGAAGAAGAGGGAGAGGAGGAGAGTCAAGCCCAACAGCATCACCGTACTCCACAGGACCAGGAGGTCCAGTACAGCCCAGACTCTACCCCCGCGGCTCTGCGCTACAGACCCCCGACTCAATTCACGGGTGAGCTTGACGCACGACCAGCCCCGAGGAACAGCACCTGGGTACGCGGGCCCTGGTACCCGACAGGTACCAGCCCACCACGACATGTAAGAGGAGACTCGCCTAGGAGGCCTCTCCTCCAACGCTCACCGATGTGCCAGCCATCCATGGCATCGTACCTTGGCACACCGACGTTCCCGGACTTCACACACGAGAACAGAGCACAGTACACAGAGCTACGAATGTGCTTAGAGACAATGATGTCCGATGTAACTGATGAACCGTACAAGTATGCTATCCTACTCAAGCACCTGAAGGTGCCCAGAGCGCACAATATAGCGCTGGCATATTCCACCTCTACTACCCCGTACACCGCGGCTCTAGCAGCCCTCGACCAACGATATGGACGCATATGGGACTACGTAATACAAGAGATAAGGAATATTGACCGTCTACCCCCAGCCACAGACAATCGCTCACTAGATGACCTGTCTATCAAGGTACAATCCCTGGTAGGGATGCTGGGGGCGCAAAAGGAATAGGGTATGCACGAACTGTACGCGAACTCTAATGTTGAGAGGATTTTAGAGAAGCTTCCGCCCGCCCGACAAGAGCGCTTCAGGCGGCAAAGAGACCACCGTGATCCTAACGGTCCCGAGCCATCCCTCCTAGACCTAGCCGACTTCCTGGCGAGAGAAGTCAACAGCCTACGGTTGGATACGTTCGTGCGGAGCACACCAAGCTCCAGAGAGGGACCTAGGAGAGCAACGAATGGCCGCAGGCTGGTGACCGTCATGCACCAAGCCGAATCAGTACCGAGCAACAAGAACCACAGTACCCCCTCGATGAAAGAGAAGTGGAAGATTGTATGCCCGTACTGCGAAAAGGAACACTGGCTGTCACACTGTGACACGTTCAAGAAGATGACCGCCGACGAGGTGAGTCAATGGATAAAGTCCAACCGACGCTGTTACCGATGTGCGCGCAGTCACATGGCAGCCGAGTGCCGCTTAAAGAAGAGGTGTAGTCGGTGTGACGGAGCCCACTTGGACGTCCTACATGACAGTAACAGAAGAAAGCCTGCACCCTCAAGCAGCACAAAGGCAAGTGTTATGTACATTGACCCCGCCAGCAGCGGGGGCGCCCGAGTGCTCTTGAAGGTGGTCCGCGTAACATTGAGTTACGAAGACAAGGTCATGGACACCTACGCCGTCCTTGACGACGGGTCAGAGAAGACCCTTCTCCTTGCGTCCGCTGCGGCCCAGCTGGGGCTGCGGGGGAGCGAAGAAACGATGACGATTCGGACAATAAGAAGAGACCTGAAGACGATAAAGGGCGAGAATGTCTCCTTCACTATCGCAGCAAGCGGGCAGCCAGAGAGATGGTATAGGATCACTAACGCTTTCACCAGCCAAGACATAGGCCTGTCGCAGTACACCTACCCCATCGCCAAGCTGATGGATAAATATGTGCACCTGCGTCAACTACCTATACCGCTCATAGACGGTGCCACCCCGACCCTGCTGATAGGATCCGACCATGCACACCTCATCGTCCCGATGGACCGGGTCTACACTGGGCCCAGAGGCTGTCCAGCAGCAGTCGAGACCCGCCTAGGATGGACACTACAAGGCCCCCTCTCTAGGTCTCCTAACCGAACAGCAGCCACTAGCTGCCTCCACTCCAGAGTGACAGAAGAAGACACCACCCTCCTACAGCACGTCGAGAGGCTATGGACACTAGAGACAATGCCCTTTAAGAACGAAAAGAAACACATTCGTTCCAAGGAAGACATTTATGCCATAGCCCTCCTCGAGCGGGGGACAAAGAGAGTCAAAGTCAACGGAGTGATGAGATACGCAACTCCACTCCTGAGGCGAGAGGGTATGCCTACCTTCCACGCCCCAAAAGAAGCGACGGAGCGGTATCTATCGAACACAGAGCGGCGCCTAGCCAGAGACCCCGCTCAAGCGACTGTGTACCGCGCTGAGATTGACAAGCTAATCACAGCGGGACACATAAAGAAAATTGACATTAAAGAGGCCGATCAGACGACCGAATCATGGTACGTGCCGCACCACAAAGTCCACCACAACGGCAAGGATCGTATTGTGTTTAACTGCAGCTACCAGATCGGATCACAAAATCTGAATAAAGAGCTCTTGCCCGGCCCAACACTCGGCCCCTCTCTACTAGGCGTGTTGCTACGTTTCCGCCAAGACAAGGTGGCCATCAGCGGCGACATCAAAGGGATGTTCCTGCAGGTGCGACTAGTGGAGGAGGACAAGCCCCTGCTGCGGTTCTTATGGAGAGAGAGGATCGGGGATGAGCAACCATCCATCTATCAATGGGAAGTCCTCCCTTTCGGAACCACATGCAGCCCATGCTGTGCTACGTTTGCACTGCAAAAACACGTTGCAGAAGACCCAGCAGCTGATGAAGAGGTCCGACAAAGTGTAGGAAATAGTTTCTACGTGGACAACTGTCTGCAAAGCGTCTCGACGCCAGAAGAAGCCGAGGCCCTCCTACTCAAGCTCCGCGCCTCCCTGATCAAAGGCGGCTTTGATCTCCGGCAGTGGGCCAGCAGCGACCCTCAAGTATTGCGCAGCCTCTCCCCAGAGGACAAGGCAGCAAGCAGCGAGACCTGGATGGCGACCATCCCAGGAGAAGCCCAAGAAATGACATTAGGACTAGTCTGGCGCTTCAAAACAGACTCGCTCCATTATAAACACACACCCCTGACCAAGGAGCAGGGAAGGTCGATTCACTACCGACCACAAGACGGAGTGTATACAGAACACTCGCCAGACAATATGACCCGTTGGGATGTATTCTACCTTACACCACCAGGGCAAAGATGATTGTAAGAGCGTTATGGGACAAGGACCAGGGCTGGGACGACCCCATACCCGAACACCTTGCCTCCACATGGAGAGAGTGGGAGACAGAACTCAGCTCGCTCCCAGGTGTCAACATACGCCGCAGCTACTTCCCACCCACAGTGAGGCCGGAGACGTGCCAGATGGACCTGCACGTCTTCAGCGACGCCTCCAAAGTAGCCTACGGTTCGGTGGCCTACTTGCGTGCCCGAGAGGAGGGAGGAGAAATACAGACTGCCTTCATCCTGGCTCGCTCAAGAATAGCCCCCCGCAAGCAACAATCTATCCCGCGTCTAGAGCTCTGCGCAGCCCTAGCAGGAGCGCAACTCGCCACGTTAATCCAACGTGAACTCACCATTCCGGTGCAAAGAACAATCCTGTGGTCAGACTCCATGACCGTACTCACATGGATCCAGTCCGATTCGTGTAGATACAAGGTCTTCGTGGGAGTCAGAATCACAGAGATCCAAGATTTAACAGAAGCAGCAAGCTGGAGGTATGTGGACACAAAACACAACCCAGCTGACGTCATCACCCGGGGAATGTCCCTGGATGACCTCACCCGTCACAATCTATATAGTGACGGGCCCGAGTTCCTCAAGCTCCCGGAAGAAGAGTGGTCTACACCCACCCCACGGGAGGCGAGTGAAGAGGAGGCAGAGAAGAAGAAATCTATGTTCTGTGGGTTGACACACACACTCGTCCCCACAGATCCCAACATAGACGACTGCCTCACCCTTGAGAGTGCGCAGCTAAAGACATTCCTGTGGCACCACCCAGAGGTTCAGCCCACTACTGACATTACTGCAGCTAACTACGAAGAAGCAGAACTCCTTCTGCTACAGCGAGCCCAGAGAGACTCGTTCCCCGACGAGCTAGACTGTCTACAGGGATCAAAGCCAGTCCCGTCAGACGGCAGATTGCTCCACTTAGCCCCTGAGAGCGACGCCCATAATCTCATCAGAGTGGGTGGTCGTCTGAGGAGAGCCCCAGACTTACCGGATGATGTCAAGTACCCGATAGTCTTAAACAGCCGACACAAGGTCACAGAGCTTATCATAAAGAAATACGACGAGGACGTGCACCACGAGAGTCTTCGCGGAGATCAGACGTCGTTATTGGATACTGCAAGGAAGAGAAGCAGTACGACGCTTCCAGCGGACAGCCCAGTATACCCCGGATGGCTGACCTACCCCCCTGTCGCCTCCGACTCGGCGACAAGCCTTTTCACTCCACCGGTATGGACTGTTTCGGCCCGCTGTATGTAAAGAAAGGAAGAGGGACTGAGAAGCGGTGGGGTATTGTATTCAAATGCATGACCACCCGAGCGATACACATAGAACTCCTTCCAACCATGAGTACAGACTCATTCCTTATGGCCTTCCGGAGATTCACATCGCGGAAAGGAAAACCGTCTATATTATTGTCTGATCACGGGACAAACTTCAAAGGCGGAGAAAGAGAGCTGAGAGAGAGCTTCCAAGCTATGGGCCCAGAACTTAAGACCCACCTCGCTCCATCTCAGATTGATTTCCAGTTTAACCCCCCGAATGCACCTCACTTCGGTGGAACTTGGGAACGAGAAGTACGTTCAATAAAGACAGCCCTGTACGCCGTGCTTGGGGCCCAGACCGTGGCGGAAGAAGTCCTCACGACAGTCCTCACGGAGATCGAGGGGGTATTGAACTCAAAGCCCCTCGGTTACGTCTCAAGTGATGTAGCAGATGTCGACCCAGTCACCCCCAACACTCTCTTGATGGGGCGGCTGGACCCCGCGCTACCACAGACAGTGTACAGGCCTGAAGAAGCGAATGGCCGAAGAATGTGGAGGTACAGTCAAGTACTGGCTGACAAGTTTTGGAACAGTTTCCTCCTCCACTATCTACCGTCTCTACAGACCCGCCAGAAATGGGTGAAAGAAAGAGACAATTTGACAGAAGGAACAGTCGTCATGATTATCGACCAGTCACTACCCCGAGCTATGTGGCCGGCCGGCCGCGTAAGCAAAGTGATCACTGGTGCCGACGGAAAGGTCAGAGCGGCAGAAGTGCTCGTCCAAGGGCGGACATACACCCGGCCCGTGGCGAGGCTGATAGAGTTGCCAAGGCTCCCCGACACTTTTGATGACGACCATGACCCCCTGACTTTGTGAACTGCCCTACCCTCACAACGAACATTGAGTAGTGGACAGTGCGGTTAATCTGTCTCTGCTTATCTAATTAGGTAGGACTAATTAGGAGGCGGCTGTTACGAAGGATCAGATTAAACCGAATATATATATTTACTACTTGATATATATTGCATAATATTTGTATATCATTTGATATCCCTTGTGTATTCCTTGTACATATACACGGAATATCCCTTTACCTAGTACAGACCATAATATTTCGTTCTCCTATTGGACAGCGGTCCCTTAGGCGCCACTGCCATACCCCCAAGGTCTAGTTCAAAGTCACCGCCAAAGACTTGCCTGGACATGAACGGCTCTGCGCAAGAATACGAGACAGGAATAAGGCTGGTACTAGTTTGTTCACCTAACGTATAAATACGGCGCAGGTGAATACAGAAGTTAAGTTACCCAATAAGTTGAAGCCTCACCCACGATACAACGTGCGGTGAAGTATGGCCTGTTTGGCCCCAAATAGAGCATTGAGACCGCGTGCGAATTAATAACTGAAGTATCAGAGTTTAACGCTGTACCGTCGAGTTCGACCTATTCTATTAATTCAGTAATAGTCTATTTATGTATAGTGTATCGTGCGGCTACCGTTCTACAGTGACCAGCATCACCAACGTTTCCTCGTACCAGCTAGTGTGCTTATCCAGGCTGGGCAGCTTACCCTGGCGCCTTCACCCGAGGAGCCCTAGACGAGGACCGTGTGGACATGTACACTGGATAACCTACCCGACGACTACATAGCCCTTTTCGGCTGGATTATATTTGCTTTGGTCCTGTAGCTGATGGAGCGGAGAATCGTCTACACCCACAATTGTGTGGGATTTACCCTGTGAGGAGCAACGTCGAGCCCGCCTCTAAGAAGCCTGAGGCTGGCTAGCTTTCTTCCATGTGGAGCTGCATGCCGGAGAATAGCTGTTATTCGTCTGCGGATCAAGAGATTATTGCACCGTCTCCGGTACTTGGAGTCTCCCTATTCTTCGTTGACCCAGACTCTACTACCGACAAACCCTCTCCCCTTGCTGGCCTACAACCGGAGGGACCCTACCAGTATCTCCCGCTGCCTTACTAGTGTACCATAGATATAATTCCTAAGATACAGGTGGTATTCATTATCTCCTGCGTAATATGATAATGGACTTACGTTATTGATTTACTCACGCACATTCTTTCGCCTTATAAGCGCGACCCTACGTAAAGTATTGTTATATACTATCATTGCTGCTAATAAATATTATTATAACCCAGTTTTGTGTGGAACCGTGTCATTGTGGGAAGTGTTCATCTGATATACCTGTGTACTGTATGGCCAGTAGTAATGTACATAAGACAGTAGTGGTTCAATGATACCATACTTATATAATACAGTCAGGGAATTGTACCCCTCAGTTACAGTAAGTGAACAGATTAAATGCTTTTTTTCTTTGAACACCACTGATTTTCAACATGCATATCGTGAAGGACATTCAACAGCGACTGCTTTAACCCAAATGACGGATGATTGGCTGAGAGAGATAGATAAAAGGAAAATGGTTGGCGCTGTCTTGCTTGATTTTACTGCAGCAATCGACATCATTGATCACAAATTCTTACTTAAAAAACTTGAATGTTACGGTTTCTCTTTATCTGCATTATCTTGGATTCAAACTTATTTAGCAAACCGGAAAGGTTTCGGAGTTACTCAGAAGTTAAAACGGTAAGGTGAGTACCCCAAGGAAGTTGCCTTGGGCCTTAGTTCTATACCATATTTACAAATGACATGCCTCTTGTCCTAAATAAGTCCTATATTTCAATGTATGTGGATGATTCAACAATTTACACATGAGCCTCTACAGCCAATGAATTAAATACGGTCCTAAAGGCAGAGTTGCAATCAGTGATTGAATGGATAAAGTATAATAAACTAGTTCTAAACATATCAAATACAAGTAGCATCATTTTCGGTTCAAACCATACTCTCAGTACGAACCCAGTCTTGAAACGTTTAATAAGTGATGTGGTAATTGATCAAGTCCAGGAGACTAAACTCCTAGGAGTAACATTAGACAGTAAATTGTCATGGTCACACGATATAAACAATTAGTGAAAATGGGAAGAGGGATTTCTGTTGTTAAAAGATGTGCTCATTTGTTACCACTAAATTCTATCAAACAGGTAATTCAAGCTCTGGTTTTGTTAAATCTTGACTATTGTCCTGTAGTATGGTCTAATGCAGACCTGATTGACCGCCGGACGTGGCCCGCGGTCAATCAGAACAGTGTACCAAACTTCTTTGAGCAGGAGCACGCCACAAGTCCGCACTCCGGAATGCGTTCCACTCGACACCTGGCTACTTTGCATAACAATAGCTCATGTCGTCAGGTGTGTTCAAATACGGCATCAGGTGTGTTCAAATACGTCCTCACATACACTGTATAAAAAGAGCATTAAACTCACCACTGCACCACTGCCTGCAGCTAACCATCCAAATGTCAGCTCACACCAAGAAAAGAAAAGTTGATACCAAATGTCGCGTTTTCAACAAGATATGGACTGCTAAATATTTATTTACAGAAGTCAAAGGTAAAGCTGTGTGCTTAGTTTGTGGTACACAGGTCGCCGTATTCAAAGATTACAATTTGAATCGCCACTACTTGACCAAACGGGTCCTACTAATCACCCCAAAGTACCAGAAAATAACAGAAAATACCAGAAACTACCCCAAAATACCCCAAAGTATACCCCAAAATACCAGAAACTACCCCAAAATACCCCAAAATACCAGAAAATACCAGAAACTACCCCAAAATACCCCAAAGTATACCCCAAAATACCAGAAACTACCCCAAAATACCAGAAAATACCAGAAAATACCAGAAACTACCCCAAAATACCCCAAAGTATACCCCAACATACCAGAAACTACCCCAAACTACCCCAAAATACCAGATAATACCAGAAAATACAAGAAAATACCCCAAAATACCCCAAAGTATACCCCAAAATACCAGAAACGACCCCAAAATACCCCAAAGTATACCCCAAAATACCAGAAACTACCCCAAAATACCCCAAAGTATACCCCAAAATACCAGAAACTACCCCAAAATACCCCAAAATACCAGAAAATACCAGAAAATACCAGAAACTACCCCAAAATACCCCAAAGTATACCCCAAAATACCAGAAACTACCCCAAAATACCCCAAAATACCAGATAATACCAGAAAATACCAGAAACTACCCCAAAATACCCCAAAGTATACCCCAAAATACCAGAAACTACCCCAAAATACCCCAAAGTATACCCCAAAATACCAGAAACTACCCCAAAATACCCCAAAATACCAGAAACTACCCCAAAATACCCCAAAGTATACCAGAAAATACCAGAAACTACCCCAAAATACCAGAAAATACCAGAAAATACCAGAAACTACCCCAAAATACCAGAAAATACCAGAAAATTCCAGAAACTACCCCAAAATACCCCAAAGTATACCCCAAAATACCAGAAACTACCCCAAAATACCCCAAAATACCAGAAAATACCAGAAACTACCAGAAACTACCCCAAAATACCCCAAAGTATACCCCAAAATACCAGAAACTACCCCAAAATACCCCAAAATACCAGAAACTACCAGAAACTACCCCAAAATACCCCAAAGTATACCCCAAAATACCAGAAACTACCCCAAAATAGCCCAAAATACCAGAAAATACCAGAAAATACCAGAAACTACCCCAAACTACCCCAAAGTATACCCCAAAATACCAGAAACTACCCCAAAATACCCTAAAATACCCCAAAGTATACCCCAAAGTACCAGAAAATACCAGAAAATACCCCAAAATACCCCAACGTACCCCAAAATACCCCAAAGTATACCCCAAAGTACCAGAAAATACCCCAAAATACCCCCAAAGTACCCCAAATAGTGTGTAATAGTGTAATAGTGTAATAGTAGTAATAGTGTGTAATAGTGTAATAGTGTGTAATAGTGTAATAGTGTAATAGTGTGATAGTGTGTAATAGTGTAATAGTGTGTAATAGTGTAATAGTGTGTAATCGTGTAATAGTGTAATAGTGTGTAATAGTGTAATAGTGTGTAATAGTGTAATAGTGTGTAATAGTGTAATAGTGTGTAATAGTGTGTAAAAGTGTAATAGTGTGCTAGTGTGCTAGTGTAATAGTGTGTAATAGTGTAATAGTGTGTAATAGTGTGTAATAGTGTGTAAAAGTGTAATAGTGTGCTAGTGTAATAGTGTAATAGTGTGTAGTGTGTAATAGTGTGTAATAGTGTAATAGTGTAATAGTGTGTAATAGTGTAATAGTGTAATAGTGTGTAATAGTGTAATAGTGTGTAATAGTGTAATAGTGTGTAATAGTGTAATAGTGTAATAGTGTGTAATAGTGTAATAGTGTGTAATAGTGTAATAGTGTGTAATAGTGTAATAGTGTAATAGTGTGTAATAGTGTAATAGTGTAATGGTGTGTAATAGTGTAATAGTGTGTAATAGTGTGTAATAGTGTAATAGTGTGCTAGTGTAATAGTGTAATAGTGTGTAATAGTGTAATAGTGTGATAGTAGTAATAGTGTGTAATAGTGTAATAGTGTAATAGTAGTAATAGTGTGTAATAGTGTAATAGTGTGTAATAGTGTAATAGTGTGATAGTGTGTAATAGTGTAATAGTGTGTAATAGTGTAATAGTGTAATAGTGTAATAGTGTGTAATAGTGTGCGTGTGTGTGTGTGCGTGTGCGTGTGTATGTGTGTGTGTGCGTGTGTAATTTTGTGTAATAGTGTGTAAAAGTGTAATAGTGTAATAGTGTGTAGTGTGTAATAGTGTGTAATAGTGTATAGCTGGCCTACAACCGGAGGGACCCTACCAGTATCTCCCGCTGCCTTACTAGTGTACCATAGATATAATTCCTAAGATACAGGTGGTATTCATTATCTCCTGCGTAATATGATAATGGACTTACGTTATTGATTTACTCACGCACATTCTTTCGCCTTATAAGCGCGACCCTACGTAAAGTATTGTTATATACTATCATTGCTGCTAATAAATATTATTATAACCCAGTTTTGTGTGGAACCGTGTCATTGTGGGAAGTGTTCATCTGATATACCTGTGTACTGTATGGCCAGTAGTAATGTACATAAGACAGTAGTGGTTCAATGATACCATACTTATATAATACAGTCAGGGAATTGTACCCCTCAGTTACAGTAAGTGAACAGATTAAATGCTTTTTTTCTTTGAACACCACTGATTTTCAACATGCATATCGTGAAGGACATTCAACAGCGACTGCTTTAACCCAAATGACGGATGATTGGCTGAGAGAGATAGATAAAAGGAAAATGGTTGGCGCTGTCTTGCTTGATTTTACTGCAGCAATCGACATCATTGATCACAAATTCTTACTTAAAAAACTTGAATGTTACGGTTTCTCTTTATCTGCATTATCTTGGATTCAAACTTATTTAGCAAACCGGAAAGGTTTCGGAGTTACTCAGAAGTTAAAACGGTAAGGTGAGTACCCCAAGGAAGTTGCCTTGGGCCTTAGTTCTATACCATATTTACAAATGACATGCCTCTTGTCCTAAATAAGTCCTATATTTCAATGTATGTGGATGATTCAACAATTTACACATGAGCCTCTACAGCCAATGAATTAAATACGGTCCTAAAGGCAGAGTTGCAATCAGTGATTGAATGGATAAAGTATAATAAACTAGTTCTAAACATATCAAATACAAGTAGCATCATTTTCGGTTCAAACCATACTCTCAGTACGAACCCAGTCTTGAAACGTTTAATAAGTGATGTGGTAATTGATCAAGTCCAGGAGACTAAACTCCTAGGAGTAACATTAGACAGTAAATTGTCATGGTCACACGATATAAACAATTAGTGAAAATGGGAAGAGGGATTTCTGTTGTTAAAAGATGTGCTCATTTGTTACCACTAAATTCTATCAAACAGGTAATTCAAGCTCTGGTTTTGTTAAATCTTGACTATTGTCCTGTAGTATGGTCTAATGCAGACCTGATTGACCGCCGGACGTGGCCCGCGGTCAATCAGAACAGTGTACCAAACTTCTTTGAGCAGGAGCACGCCACAAGTCCGCACTCCGGAATGCGTTCCACTCGACACCTGGCTACTTTGCATAACAATAGCTCATGTCGTCAGGTGTGTTCAAATACGGCATCAGGTGTGTTCAAATACGTCCTCACATACACTGTATAAAAAGAGCATTAAACTCACCACTGCACCACTGCCTGCAGCTAACCATCCAAATGTCAGCTCACACCAAGAAAAGAAAAGTTGATACCAAATGTCGCGTTTTCAACAAGATATGGACTGCTAAATATTTATTTACAGAAGTCAAAGGTAAAGCTGTGTGCTTAGTTTGTGGTACACAGGTCGCCGTATTCAAAGATTACAATTTGAATCGCCACTACTTGACCAAACGGGTCCTACTAATCACCCCAAAGTACCAGAAAATAACAGAAAATACCAGAAACTACCCCAAAATACCCCAAAGTATACCCCAAAATACCAGAAACTACCCCAAAATACCCCAAAATACCAGAAAATACCAGAAACTACCCCAAAATACCCCAAAGTATACCCCAAAATACCAGAAACTACCCCAAAATACCAGAAAATACCAGAAAATACCAGAAACTACCCCAAAATACCCCAAAGTATACCCCAACATACCAGAAACTACCCCAAACTACCCCAAAATACCAGATAATACCAGAAAATACAAGAAAATACCCCAAAATACCCCAAAGTATACCCCAAAATACCAGAAACGACCCCAAAATACCCCAAAGTATACCCCAAAATACCAGAAACTACCCCAAAATACCCCAAAGTATACCCCAAAATACCAGAAACTACCCCAAAATACCCCAAAATACCAGAAAATACCAGAAAATACCAGAAACTACCCCAAAATACCCCAAAGTATACCCCAAAATACCAGAAACTACCCCAAAATACCCCAAAATACCAGATAATACCAGAAAATACCAGAAACTACCCCAAAATACCCCAAAGTATACCCCAAAATACCAGAAACTACCCCAAAATACCCCAAAGTATACCCCAAAATACCAGAAACTACCCCAAAATACCCCAAAATACCAGAAACTACCCCAAAATACCCCAAAGTATACCAGAAAATACCAGAAACTACCCCAAAATACCAGAAAATACCAGAAAATACCAGAAACTACCCCAAAATACCAGAAAATACCAGAAAATTCCAGAAACTACCCCAAAATACCCCAAAGTATACCCCAAAATACCAGAAACTACCCCAAAATACCCCAAAATACCAGAAAATACCAGAAACTACCAGAAACTACCCCAAAATACCCCAAAGTATACCCCAAAATACCAGAAACTACCCCAAAATACCCCAAAATACCAGAAACTACCAGAAACTACCCCAAAATACCCCAAAGTATACCCCAAAATACCAGAAACTACCCCAAAATAGCCCAAAATACCAGAAAATACCAGAAAATACCAGAAACTACCCCAAACTACCCCAAAGTATACCCCAAAATACCAGAAACTACCCCAAAATACCCTAAAATACCCCAAAGTATACCCCAAAGTACCAGAAAATACCAGAAAATACCCCAAAATACCCCAACGTACCCCAAAATACCCCAAAGTATACCCCAAAGTACCAGAAAATACCCCAAAATACCCCCAAAGTACCCCAAATAGTGTGTAATAGTGTAATAGTGTAATAGTAGTAATAGTGTGTAATAGTGTAATAGTGTGTAATAGTGTAATAGTGTAATAGTGTGATAGTGTGTAATAGTGTAATAGTGTGTAATAGTGTAATAGTGTGTAATCGTGTAATAGTGTAATAGTGTGTAATAGTGTAATAGTGTGTAATAGTGTAATAGTGTGTAATAGTGTAATAGTGTGTAATAGTGTGTAAAAGTGTAATAGTGTGCTAGTGTGCTAGTGTAATAGTGTGTAATAGTGTAATAGTGTGTAATAGTGTGTAATAGTGTGTAAAAGTGTAATAGTGTGCTAGTGTAATAGTGTAATAGTGTGTAGTGTGTAATAGTGTGTAATAGTGTAATAGTGTAATAGTGTGTAATAGTGTAATAGTGTAATAGTGTGTAATAGTGTAATAGTGTGTAATAGTGTAATAGTGTGTAATAGTGTAATAGTGTAATAGTGTGTAATAGTGTAATAGTGTGTAATAGTGTAATAGTGTGTAATAGTGTAATAGTGTAATAGTGTGTAATAGTGTAATAGTGTAATGGTGTGTAATAGTGTAATAGTGTGTAATAGTGTGTAATAGTGTAATAGTGTGCTAGTGTAATAGTGTAATAGTGTGTAATAGTGTAATAGTGTGATAGTAGTAATAGTGTGTAATAGTGTAATAGTGTAATAGTAGTAATAGTGTGTAATAGTGTAATAGTGTGTAATAGTGTAATAGTGTGATAGTGTGTAATAGTGTAATAGTGTGTAATAGTGTAATAGTGTAATAGTGTAATAGTGTGTAATAGTGTGCGTGTGTGTGTGTGCGTGTGCGTGTGTATGTGTGTGTGTGCGTGTGTAATTTTGTGTAATAGTGTGTAAAAGTGTAATAGTGTAATAGTGTGTAGTGTGTAATAGTGTGTAATAGTGTAATAGTGTAATAGTGTGTAATAGTGTAATAGTGTAATAGTGTGTAATAGTGTAATAGTGTGTAATAGTGTAATAGTGTGTAATAGTGTAATAGTGTAATAGTGTGTAATAGTGTAATAGTGTGTAATAGTGTAATAGTGTGTAATAGTGTAATAGTGTAATAGTGTGTAATAGTGTAATGGTGTGTAATAGTGTAATAGTGTGTAATAGTGTGTAATAGTGTAATAGTGTGCTAGTGTAATAGTGTAATAGTGTGTAATAGTGTAATAGTGTGATAGTAGTAATAGTGTGTAATAGTGTAATAGTGTAATAGTAGTAATAGTGTGTAATAGTGTAATAGTGTGTAATAGTGTAATAGTGTAATAGTGTGATAGTGTGTAATAGTGTAATAGTGTGTAATAGTGTAATAGTGTGTAATAGTGTAATAGTGTAATAGTGTAATAGTGTGTAATAGTGTGCATGTGTGTGTGTGTGTGTGCGTGTGTATGTGTGTGTGTGCGTGTGTGCGTGTGTAATTTTGTGTAATAGTGTGTAATAGTGTAATAGTGTAATAGTGTGTAATAGTGTAATAGTGTGTAATAGTGTGTAATAGTGTAATAGTGTAATAGTGTGTGTAACTGCAGTGGTGATGTCATAATAGAACCGGTTATAACAGGCTAGAATGCTCTGGGTCATTGTGATGTCATAAGGGATCGCCCTGGCGGGCGGTCCTTTGGCCTGTGATGTCATAATAGATCGACACTAGTGTATAAATACTGAGACCCTATAAGGTTCGTCCCTTCACTTCGTCACCATCTTCAGACAAGCCACATCGACACCTTCCTCCATAACAGTCCTCTCATATTGCATGCAGTCAATAAGGTGCGTTTGGGGCTGTACTGCGCTTGTAGTTAAGTTCATTGGGTTAACAACCACCCTTGTAACGACCGATAAATTGTATGTATGTTGTTATGGTTTGATCCGTGATTGATTGTATTTCATGTATGTTTTCACAGTTTTACGGTTCGGAATAAAGATGTTCTCTTAGAACGGAAATAAAGCCAATCAGTAAACATCAAAGACGAGTTGCTTCATCATTGCAAGAGGGACAGTTACAGTAAAACTTATATGCACCACGATGACCGTGCAATTCTCGACCATCGAACAGCCACAACCTTCCGGAACCTTCTAGAACCTCGAACATCCACAACCTTCCGGAACCTTCTAGAACATCCACAACCTTCCGGAACATTCTAGAACAGCGAACATCCTGGCATTACAGCAAGATGTCTGATAGTGACAGCCAGTCCAATACGGTGGTGGAGGCGGAGAACCCATCCGGGGCAGAGGGCCGACCGCGCAGGCGGACGGCCGCGGCTCAAGAACTGCAGGATGCGCGAAGGACAAAGATTGAACGGAAGTTCTCTAAGTGCCATGAGGCATGGAAGGCGGCGATGCGGAAGGCCGATGCGGAGCTGAAAGTCACGGGCGCATGTGCCCCAGCGAGCACACTCGACGCCGTGCACCATGTAATTGCAGTTGGCTGCGCCAACAAGAAGCTGGTGGCGGCCTTTGAGGAGTGGAAGCGCGTGGAAGTGACGGAAGACTCCATACGGCGCACCATCGACTGCTGCAGCCAGCAGACAGCGGACATCTCAAGGCAGCTGTTCGCGGCAACAGAGCCCGTACAGGGCGAGCTGGGAGACACAGACATGCTCGAGAGCGTGTCGGTAACCTCAGGAAAGACAGGCACCAGCTCGCGCCACAGGAACGCCGCAGGGAAGCGGTTCGAGGCACCAGACTTGCTCGAGAGCGGTTCGGTAACCTCAGGAAAGACAGGCACCAGCTCGCGCCACAGGAACGCCGCAGGGAAGCGGTTCGAGGCACCAGACATGCTCGAGAGCGGGTCGGTAGCCTCAGGAAAGACAGGCACCAGCTCGCGCCAGAGGCACTCCGCCGCCGCTGCGGTGCGGTCTCTACAAGATTTCGTAGAGGGCCTGCGAGATCAAGAGGAGCACAGTGAAGCAATGGGGAAACTGTTAGCCGAAGATACACAGGCAAGGGCACAAGTGGCGGCCGACAACGCCGGAAGAAAGGTGCAGCAGGCAGCGGAAAGCGCGGAACGACAAGGCAGGCTAGAAGCTAAACGCAGAGAAGGAGTACGAATGGCAGCCATGCGGAAGCTAAGTGCGGCTCAAGCAGCTCAAGCAGCCAGCAAAGGCGACGACCCAGCTGTATGCGGATGGGAGCGGCCCCCCGGGAGGTTCATAGGCGTTACGGTAAAGGAGGAAGGCCCGTCTCCAGCACCGCCGGTGGCAGCCCCAAGACAGCGAAGCTCGATGCTTGGCCCAAGACAGACACCTCAACAGCAAGCTGCAGCACCAGCAGAGCCAGAAGGGGACCAGGCGCCAGCGTCGCCAGCACCGCTGCATGCAGCCCCAAGCCAGCCACCGCCACAGCCAGCGGTAGCACCAGCAGAAGGGGAACAGGCGCCAGCGCAGGCAGACAGCACAGCAGCTCTCATCCAAGGGCTCACCGAAGCCATCAATGCCAGTCGTGTGCCTATACCCGTACCCGTAGTGTTCAATGGCGACCCACTAACCTACCACGCCTGGAGGGCGTCCTTTCTGACGCTGGTGGGCAGGAAGAGCATAGCACCCGCAGAGAAGTTATCCTATCTACGCGAGTACGTTAAGGGACACGCCAAAACGGCCATAGAAAGCTACTGCGTGCAAGGCACCGAGGCCGCCTATCAGGCAGCATGGCAACTCTTAGCTGAGAGATATGGAACTCCATTCCTGCTGGCCAATGCATTCAGAGCGAAGCTTGATGCGTGGCCCAAGATAAGCGCCAACGGGAGTGTTGAACTTCAAGAACTCTCCGACTTTTTGCGCAGCTGTGAGGCTGCCATGCCGCAGATTCAGGAGCTGAACATCCTTAATGATTGCCGCGAGAACCAAAAAATACTCGCTAAACTCCCAGAAGGGGTGACGGCAAGATGGAATACGAAAGTCGTAGACATAGAAGACGCAAAGCACAGGTTCCCGAGCTTCAGCGAGTTTGTCCAGTTCCTCACACGTGAAGCCAAAATCGCGTGCAACCCAGTAACCTCGTTTCATGCCCTGAACCCACGGGACGGGATGAGGGAACAGGGCGCAAGACGCAGGGACCCCGGCGCACGAGTCTTAACAGCTAGCGCCCACGAGACAGACGGCGCCACACGCTGCATCCTTTGTGCCGCGAGCGGCCATAGCCTACAGGAGTGTGGCAAGTTTAGGCAGAAGAACAAGGTCGACCGGAACACGTTTGCTCGCGAAAGGCAGTTGTGCTTCGAGTGTCTGGAGCCCGGCCATACCGCCAGGGGCTGTAGAGATAGACGACCCACCATGGAGGAAAGGGCGGACGCAAGGAACCGGGCTACGTACAGAACCAGAGGTACAAATACGCCGCCACACCAGGCAACGTCATTTAGAGTCATCCAGCAGGATGGGGGCACGCATACCTCCACAATAGTGCCAGTGTGGGTCTCAGCTACAGCGGAGCCCAGCCGGGAAGTCCTGGTGTATGCAATCCTCGATAATCAAAGTGACACCACCTTCATCCTCGAGAAGACAGCAAGGACTCTTAACATCAAGGGCGAAACAGTGCAGTTACAGCTCTCGACACTGGCTTCCAGAAACACAGTCGTGTCCTGTTGGAAACTAGCTGGCCTACAAGTAAGAGGATTCCAGTCAACCAAGCTAATTCCTCTGCCAGTGACTTATTCAAGAGACTTTATCCCGGCAAACAGAGGCCATATTCCCACCCCAGGGACAGCGAAGGCATGGGGCCATCTGGCACATCTAGCAGAGAATATCGCGCCAAAACAACGCTGTGAGGTCGGCCTGCTAATTGGCTACAACTGCCCTCAAGCCCTCAAGCCACTAAGCACGGTGGGAGGGGAGGACCACCAGCCGTTTGCAGTGCAAACAGATTTAGGCTGGAGCGTGGTGGGATATGGAACCCCGGGGCTCCACTATGGAGATACCATCGGACTCAGTCACCACGTCCTGGTAAAGCAAGTGAGGCCAGGGTTACCGGCCTCGGCAGGGCTCACCAGGGAAGTGCACTATGTCAATAGGACCCAGATCAAAGAAGTCGTGCTACCGACAGACGTACTAAAGAGACTGGAGGCCGACTTCTCGGAAAGAGCGGCAGAGGCCAACCCTATATCGCAAGAGGATCTACGGTTCATGTCGGAACTGAAGACGGGCATCAAGCTAAAGAGCAACGGTCATTATGAAATGCCGCTGCCATTTAAGAAGGAAAGGCCTAAGTTACCGGATAATAAGATCTGTGCCATCCATCGGCTCAACAGCCTAGAGCGGAAGCTGCGGAAAGATGCGCAGTACTACCAGGACTACAAGACCTTCATGGAGGCGACCATAACCCGCGGGGACGCAGAGCGGGTCCCCAAGGAAGACATCGGCAAGACGCCAGTGTGGTACATCCCACATCATGGGGTGTATCATCCACAAAAGCCTGGGAAGATACGGGTGGTCTTCGATTGCTCCGCCAAGTATCAAGGCGTATCCTTGAATGACCATCTGCTGACAGGCCCAAAGTTGACCAACGCCTTGGTGGGAGTGCTGTGTTGCTTTCGACGAGGGCCCGTGGCAATCATGTGCGACATAGAACGCATGTTCCATCAGTTCCATGTCAAGGCAGAAGACCAAGATTACCTCCGATTCCTTTGGTGGGATGACGGAAACCTAGACGACCGACCGTCCATCTATCGGATGAGGGTCCATCTGTTTGGGGCAGCTTCGTCACCGGGCTGTGCAAACTACGGACTCAAGCACATCGCGGCCGCAGGACGAGGAACCTTCAGGGACGACACTATAAGGTTTATCCAAAGGAATTTCTACGTTGATGACGGACTGGCTAGCGTAGCATCTGTCGACCAAGCCATCCAGCTGGTGAAAGAAGCAAGAGAGCTTTGCAGCACAGGCAACCTCCGGCTGCATAAGTTCATCTCTAACAGCAAGGCAGTCCTAGCCACAATCCCAGGGGAAGAGTGTGCCGAAGTTCCCAGCGACAAGGATATGGCACTAGGGGAGCTGCACCTGGAGAGAGTACTCGGGGTGCAGTGGTGCGTGGCGGCGGACGAGTTCCAGTTCCGAGTGACCGTCAAAGAGAATCCGAGTACCCGACGCGGAGTCCTGTCCACGGTCGCTTCGGTATACGATCCGCTGGGATTTGTGGCGCCCTTCATCCTGGGAGGAAAGCAGATCCTACAACAGATGTGCCGGGACAAGCTCAGTTGGGACGACGCGCTACCCGATGACCTACGACCACGGTGGGAGTGCTGGCTCCGAGACCTCCACAAGCTGGCAGGGGCGAAGATTCCAAGATGCTACGTGCCATTAAGCTTCAAGGTTCAGCACTACGAACTGCACCACTTCGCCGATGCCAGTATGGACGGCTATGGAGTGTGCTCGTACCTTCGAGCAGTGAGTAAGTCAAACGAAGCCCACTGTACCTTAGTAGTGGGAAAATCAAGAGTCGCTCCCACTAAGGTCACAACCATACCCAGGCTCGAGTTGGCAGCAGCGGTGTTAGCCGTCCGCATCAGTGATATGCTCAAGAAGGAACTGGAAGTCGAGTGCCTACGAGAAGTATTTTGGACGGATTCCAGGGTTGTACTGGGGTACATCAATAACGAAGCCAGAAGGTTTCACGTGTTCGTAGCAAATCGCATAGAACGAATCAAGCAAAGCACCGATGCTACACAATGGAGGTACGTGGCGTCGGAAGACAATCCAGCCGACCATGCTTCAAGGGGGCTCGCAGCAGAGCCACTGATAGCCTCTAACTGGGTCTCCGGCCCAGACTTTCTTTGGCAGGACGGGCTACCAAGCGGAGAAGGCAAGGTGGGAGAGATTGCAAGTGACGACCCGGAAGTTAGGAAGGCCCAAGTGCTCACCACAGGGGTGAAAGAAGTCTGGCCGCTGCTAGAGCGCGTACACAAGTTCTCAGACTGGTCCAGACTGGTGAAAGCTATCGCCAGACTCCAGCGCCACGTAAAGGAAAGGAAAGGGCTCCAGCCAAAGTCCTGTGAAGCCACCAGCCTAGAGGAAAGAAGAGAAGCGGAGCTAACCATAATCAAGATGGTGCAAGGAGCAACCTTTGCGCAAGACATACTGGCACTCCAGAGCCAACAGGAGAACCCATTCAAGGGCAGAGCCACTACGCTGCACCGGTTAGGGCCATTCCTGGACGACCACGGCGTCCTCAGAGTTGGCGGACGCCTAACGCACGCCGCCCTAGATCCACAGGTGAAGCATCCAGCTGTCCTTCCAAAGGACAGTTATGTGTCGGGCTTACTCGTCAAGCACTATCACGAGAGAGTGCACCATCAAGGACGAGGGATGACCATGAATGCACTCCGATCCAATGGTATATGGATACTCGGCGGCAGCAAAGCAGCATCATCCCATATCTACAAGTGCATTACGTGCAGGAAGTTCAGACGATGCACGGAACAGCAGAGAATGGCAGATCTCCCGGAGGAACGCATGGAAACTGCGCCGCCATTCACCTACTGCGGGATGGACTGTTTTGGACCATTCCACGTAAAGGAAGGCAGGAAAGAGCTAAAGCGTTACGGATTGTTACTTACATGCATGTGTTCCCGAGCCGTCCACATCGAAATGCTCGATGACTTGACCACGGATGCCTTCATTAATGCGCTGCGCGCTTTCATCGCCATTCGGGGAAACGTACGCCAGATAAGAAGCGATCAAGGCACAAACTTCGTTGGCGCACGAGGAGAGTTCGCTAGAGCACTGAAAGAAATGGATCCGGAAGAGTGCAAGGAACTTGGATGCGAGTTCATCCTGAACACCCCTGCGGCAAGTCATATGGGGGGTGCCTGGGAAAGACAAATCCGCACCATCCGAAGCGTCTTGACGGCCATTCTAGCGCAGTCAGCCACACAACTTGACTGCGCCTCTCTACGTACGTTCCTATATGAAGTCATGGCGGTGGTAAACAGCCGACCTCTGACCGTCGAGTGCCTCAATGATCCATCCAGCCCAGAGCCTCTGACACCAAACCACATCCTGACCATGAAGTCCACAATCCTCGCTCCGCCGCCCGGAAGGTTCGTCAAGGAAGATCTGTACCTCCGCAAACGATGGCGGCGAGTGCAACTCTTAGCCAACCACTTCTGGACCAGATGGAAAAAGGAGTACCTCATGACACTCCAACCGAGACAGAAGTGGACCAAGGATCGGAGGAACGCAAGGGTCGACGACATCGTACTCCTACAGCATGAGTCCACACCACGTAACCAGTGGAGGATGGCTAAGGTTATCGAAGTGTGTCCAGGGATAGACGGGAGAGTGCGACACCTTAAGTTGCTTATCAGCGACCCCAAGCTAGATAAGAAAGGCAAGCGCATCTCCGCACCAGTCGTCCTGGAGAGGCCCATCCATAAGACGGTGACGCTGGTGGAAGCAGAATGACGCCTCTTGGGCCCTCTAGCTGTCTCTATATCATTCTATCTTTCTATCTTTTTCGCTTTTCCTCAGGCCGAGGTGATTCTTCCGGTGGAGGCCAAGGACCATAGTATTGTGTTGTTATTTGTAGTTATTGCGTTACGTTTAGGCATTAGGTGGGCAGTTATCGTACGAATCATATACACTGCTTATATATGCTTGGTGGGAGTGTAACTGCAGTGGTGATGTCATAATAGAACCGGTTATAACAGGCTAGAATGCTCTGGGTCATTGTGATGTCATAAGGGATCGCCCTGGCGGGCGGTCCTTTGGCCTGTGATGTCATAATAGATCGACACTAGTGTATAAATACTGAGACCCTATAAGGTTCGTCCCTTCACTTCGTCACCATCTTCAGACAAGCCACATCGACACCTTCCTCCATAACAGTCCTCTCATATTGCATGCAGTCAATAAGGTGCGTTTGGGGCTGTACTGCGCTTGTAGTTAAGTTCATTGGGTTAACAACCACCCTTGTAACGACCGATAAATTGTATGTATGTTGTTATGGTTTGATCCGTGATTGATTGTATTTCATGTATGTTTTCACAGTTTTACGGTTCGGAATAAAGATGTTCTCTTAGAACGGAAATAAAGCCAATCAGTAAACATCAAAGACGAGTTGCTTCATCATTGCAAGAGGGACAGTTACAGTGTGTAATAGTGTAATAGTGTAATAGTGTAATAGAGTGTAATAGTGTAATAGTGTGTAATAGTGTGCTAGTGTAATAGTGTAATAGTGTGTAATAGTGTAATAGTGTGTAATAGTGTGTAATAGTGTAATAGTGTAATAGTGTGTAATAGTGTAATAGTGTAATAGTGTAATAGTGTGTAATAGTGTGCGTGTGTGTGTGTGTGTGCGTGTGCATGTGTATGTGTGTGTGTGCATGTGTGCGTGTGTGTGTACGTGTGTGTGTGTGTGTGTGTGTGTGTGTGTGTACGTGTGTGTGTGTGTGTGTGTGTGTCTGGGTCTCTAGCACTCAAGATGGATTCCAACTTGTATGGCATCTTGATGGAGGAGCTGTGGAACAAGGGAAACCAACCAGGGGGGGAGAGAGAGGGGGAGAGAGAGAGAGAGAGAGAGAGAGAGAGAGAGAGAGAGAGAGAGAGAGAGAGAGAGAGAGAGAGAGAGAGGGGGAGATGGAGAGAGAGAGAAGGGGGAGAGAGGGAGATGGAGAGAGAGAAGGGGGATAGAGGGAGATGGAGAGAGAGAAGGGGGAGAGAGAGGAAGAGAGAGAAGAAGGGAGAGAGAGGGAGGGAGGGAGAGAGAAAGATGGATAGAGAGAGAGAGAGAGGGAGAAGAGGGGGAGAAGGAGCTATTTATATAGCTCTTTTATCCAAAGCGCTTTACAATTTATGCCTCACATTCACTCACACACCGACGGCGGAGGCGACCATGCCAAGTGCCAATCTGCTCACCGGGAGGAGCAGGGCTTAAGTGTCTTGCTCAAGGACACTCGGACACGCCGCCGGGAGGAGCCGGAATCGAACCGGGAATCTTCTGATTAACCAGACGAGCGCTCGGCTCTACCTCCTGAGCCCTCTACGTTTTTTATGTCTCACTCTTTGTCTCACTAAACCTTTACTGCGTTAATCCCTTCCTGGATGCAGCCAGAGTACAGAGTGCCTCAGTCACTACAGCCATAATGTGGAGACACACACACACACACACACACACACACGCACACGCACACTATTACACACTATTACACTATTACACTATTACACACTATTACACTATTACACTATTACACACTATTACACTATTACACACTATTACACTATTACACTATTACACACTATTACACTATCACACTATTACACACTATTACACTATCACACTATTACACACTATTACACTATTACACTAGCACACTATTACACACTATTACACTATTACACACTATTACACTATTACACACTATTACACTATTACACTATTACACACTATTACACTATTACACACTATTACACTATTACACTATTACACACTATTACACACTATTACACTATTACACTAGCACACTATTACACTTTTACACACTATTACACACTATTACACTATTACACACTATTACACTATTACACACTATTACACTATTACACACTATTACACTATCACACTATTACACTATTACACTATTACACACTATTACACACTATTACTACTATTACACTATTACACTATTACACACTATTTGGGGTACTTTGGGGTATTTTGGGGTATTTTCTGGTACTTTGGGGTATACTTTGGTGTATTTTGGGGTATTTTCTGGTACTTTGGGGTATACTTTGGGGTATTTTGGGGTACTTTGGGGTATTTTGGGGTATTTTCTGGTATTTTCTGGTACTTTCGGGTATACTTTGGGGTATTTTATGGTATTTTGGGGTAGTTTCTGGTATTTTGGGGTATACTTTGGGGTATTTTGGGGTAGTTTCTGGTATTTTCTGGTATTTTGGGGTAGGTACTGGTATTTTGGGGTATACTTTGGGGTATTTTGGGGTAGTTTCTGGTATTTTCTGGTATTTTGGGGTATTTTGGGGTAGTTTCTGGTATATTCTGGTATTTTCTGGTATGTTGGGGTATTTTGGGGTAGTTTCTGGTATTTTGGGGTATACTTTGGGGTATTTTGGGGTAGTTTCTGGTAGTTTCTGGTATTTTCTGGTATTTTGGGGTAGTTTCTGGTATTTTGGGGTATACTTTGGGGTATTTTGGGGTAGTTTCTGGTATTTTGGGGTATACTTTGGGGTATTTTGGGGTAGTTTCTGGTATTTTCTGGTATTTTCTGGTATTTTGGGGTAGTTTCTGGTATTTTGGGGTATACTTTGGGGTATTTTGGGGTAGTTTCTGGTATTTTCTGGTATTTTGGGGTATTTTCTGGTACTTTGGGGTATACTTTGGGGTATTTTGGGGTACTTTGGGGTATTTTGGGGTATTTTCTGGTATTTTCTGGTACTTTCGGGTATACTTTGGGGTATTTTATGGTATTTTGGGGTAGTTTCTGGTATTTTGGGGTATACTTTGGGGTATTTTGGGGTAGTTTCTGGTATTTTCTGGTATTTTGGGGTAGGTACTGGTATTTTGGGGTATACTTTGGGGTATTTTGGGGTAGTTTCTGGTATTTTCTGGTATTTTGGGGTATTTTGGGGTAGTTTCTGGTATATTCTGGTATTTTCTGGTATTTTGGGGTATTTTGGGGTAGTTTCTGGTATTTTGGGGTATACTTTGGGGTATTTTGGGGTAGTTTCTGGTAGTTTCTGGTATTTTCTGGTATTTTGGGGTAGTTTCTGGTATTTTGGGGTATACTTTGGGGTATTTTGGGGTAGTTTCTGGTATTTTGGGGTATACTTTGGGGTATTTTGGGGTATTTTCTGGTATTTTCTGGTATTTTCTGGTATTTTGGGGTAGTTTCTGGTATTTTGGGGTATACTTTGGGGTATTTTGGGGTAGTTTCTGGTATTTTCTGGTATTTTGGGGTAGTTTCTGGTATTTTGGGGTATACTTTGGGGTATTTTGGGGTAGTTTCTGGTATTTTGGGGTATACTTTGTGGTATTTTGGGGTAGTTTCTGGTATTTTCTGGTATTTTCTGGTACTTTGGGGTGATTAGTAGGACCCGACCAAACATGAAGAGAAATACAATAACTTGAGTCTGATGTTTTGCTAGCTAAACTGCAAAAAAAAAACTTTTTACAAAACTTTACGCACCCAGAGAAGCAGCTGTCAAGACAAGTTATGTCATATCCCACAAAATTGCAAGAAGAAGTAAGTGTTTTTCTGACGGAGAGTTTATTAAAGAGTGTTTGTTGGACTCTGCAGCACTAATATGCCTCGAGAAAAAAGGCGCATTTGAGAACGTGCCACTCTCCCGACGCAACTGAGGGTTGAGGACATCATCAAGATGCACCCGTCTTCAAATCCTACAATAGGTTTTGTGATCTGCACGGCCTCAGCCAGCTAATCACACAACCCACACGTGTGTGTGAGTCAACTCAGACTACCATTGACCTCATCCTGACCTCTGACAAGTCCAAGATCGCCAATAAAGGGGTTATAGCATGCGGGTTAAGTGATCATTATATGATATTCTGTACGCGCAAAAAGCTAAAACAAAAGGCTGGCTGTCACAAAACAGTCACATCTAGAGACCTAAAAACGTACTCTAGCGAGGCCTTTAACCTTGAACTGAAGAGCCTGGACTGGTCAGATGAACTCAATGGTACACTGGTTGAAGAAACATGGCTTGGCTTCAAAACCAAATTCTCAACGATACTAAACAACATGGCCCCCCTAAGAACCACTAGGGTAAAAAATCGCGCTGAGCCGTGGATGCACGCTGAAATACTGACCGCTATGAAAACCAGAGACAAAAAATGCTCTGAGTTTCGTAAAAGTCAGTCAAAGCTTAACATAAGCACGAGCAGTGAACTCCAAGCCCACGTGACTGAACTCAAACTAGAAAGAAACAGACTAAGAAATGATGTAAACTCCATGATCAAAACAGCAAAGAAAAAATTCATCAATGACAAAACCGAGGAAAACAAAAACAAACCGCGTGAACTTTGGAAATTACTCAATAACCAACTAGGCTGCAGTAAAAAACTTAAAACCAGATTCTCAAACATAAACATAAAGACGGACAACACGCTCATCACAGAAAAGCTGGATGTAGCCAATTACTTAAATAGTTTCTTCACAAACATAGCCACAACACTGGTAAACAAACTACCCTCCCACTCAGGGCATTATGGGGTAGAACACATAGTAGCATACTACAAGAACCTAGGGGTCCACAAAGACGACTTCAAACTGGAAATGGTAACAACAGATGAGGTACTCAAAAAACTGAGCGCCCTCCAACCCAACAAGGCCACTGGCCATGACAACATCCCCTCCAAATTCCTCAGAGACTCAGCAGCCGCCATCACCCCAGTCATCACACACATAATAAACCTCTCCATAAAACAGGGACACGTCCCCAAGGACTTCAAAATTGCGAGAGTGACCCCTCTGCACAAAAAAGGCAGTAAATTAGACCCAGGCAACTACCGCCCTGTTTCTATCCTTACCTCCATCTCGAAAGTCATGGAAAAAATTGTATACGAACAGGTCGAAAAATACCTTGCGGAAAAAAATCTAATCTACGAATTCCAATCTGGCTTCAGAACATCCCACTCCACTGACACATGCCTTCTCTATTTAAACGACCACATCAAACAAGAGGTGGACGCGGGCAAATACTGCGGCATGGTCATGCTGGACCTACAAAAGGCTTTCGACACTGTCAATCACACCATTCTGATTGACAAGCTAAAAGCAATTGGTTTTGATAGTCTATCAGTGAGCTGGATGCAATCCTACCTGGAGGGGAGAGAGCAGATGGTGGAGGTAAACGGTACCCTATCCCCCCCCCTCACAGCAAACTGTGGTGTTCCACAAGGAAGCATACTAGGTCCGCTACTGTTCCTAATTTATGCAAATGACATGTCGTCAGCTTGTGACTGCAACTTGTTCCTGTTTGCGGACGACTCAGCCCTGCTGGTCTCTGACAAGAACAAGTTACAGGTTGAAAAAACCCTCAGCTCAGAACTAGGCAAAATCTGCATATGGCTCGCTGATAACAAACTATCATTACACATGGGCAAAACAGAGTCCATTCTCTTCGGTTCAAATAACAAACTCAGCAAGACCGACGGCTTCTCAGTTACAGTGGGTGACAATATTGTCACAAGGAAAGAAGATATTACCTACCTGGGTTCCATCCTAGAGGCAAATCTTTCCTGTGACAAAATGGCATCCAATGTAATAAAAAAAAGTCAACCAACGAACTCGATTCTTGTACCGGATCTCCTCACTGGTAAACAAGAATACCCTGAAGACTCTAGCAGGAGCACTCATTCAAGGGTACTACGACTATGCTTGCACCTCATGGTACCAAAGCACCTCAAAGGCGCTAAAAACAAAATTACAAACATCTCAAAACAAACTGGTCAGACTACTGCTTGACCTTACTCCTAGAACCCACCTCACCCCTGCCCACTTTGACAACCTAGGATGGCTTAGAGTAGACGACAGAGTACAGCAACTTGCAATGGGCCTGGTCTACAAGATACACTACACGACCAAGGTACCCATGTACATGACAAAATACTTCCCAAAGGTCAGTGAATACCACGATCACAACACCAGAGGGAGCTCCACAAATCATGTTAAACCCAGATTTGGCTCAAACAAGGGACTAAACACGTTTCGCAATTATGCCACATCAATGTGGAACGCCCTACCCAAAGCTGTAAAGGAATGTGAATCACTACCCACTTTCAAAAACACTCTCAAAAAACACCTAAGGGAGACTGCAACCCGAAACTGGCCCCTGTAAATGTCCGAACACAACCCCCTCCAATGTACAGTAAATTACCAAGTATGGTCTTGTCAATAATCCAATGTACAGTGTTGTTTGTACAGTGGTACAGTGTCCCCCACCCACCCCTCCGGCCCCCCCCCCCCCCCCCCACCCCCCCCCCCCTCCTACCCAACCCCCCCCCCCCCCCCCCCACTCCTACCCAACCCCCCCCCCCCCCCCCACTCCTAACCAACCGCCCCCCCCCACCCACCCAACCACCTCCAATGTACAGTCCCCCCCCACCCACCCAACCACCTCCAATGTACAGTCCCCCCCCACCCCCACCTACCCAATCCAATGTACAGTTTCCACGCCTAATGTATATACTCTTTTCTTTCTGGACTCTTTTTGTATCACAAACAGTACTGTAATTGCAAATCTGGTATGTCATAAATGTATAGATGGAGCAGTACTGTCTATCTGTATGTCATGTATGTCATATATGTTACGATGAATTGAAAATGGGGGACCCTGATGTAAACAAGACGAAAGTCTTTCTCTGGTCTGCATCCCCTTAACAATTGTATGTATTGAGCTGTACTGTACTGTACCCATTCTGCAATCTGTTAATAAAGTTTTCATTCATTCATTCATTCAATCTGGAGCTTCAGATTCTGAGGACAAAATCTGGAGCTTCAGCTGAAGAACAGAGCTGTCAACTTTGACTATTTTCCCCTGGCTTTCAATGAGAGCTGCGATGTACATGACACTGCCCAGCTGCTTATCTTCTTACGTGGGATAAATTAACTGCAGACTTTAAAATCACGGAGGAGCTGGCAGCCATGCAGTCAATGAAAGGGACAACAACCAGGAGTGATTTGTTCATGGAGGTAAATGCATGTTTGGACAAGTTGGGATGTAAATGGGACAAGCTGGCTGGTGTGACAACGGATGGTTGTCCAAACCTGACGGGGAAAATGTTTGGACTTTTGAAGAGAATGCAGGATACATTGACAGAAAGCCATATTTCAATGCACTTGTTCAAACCCAAGCCAGACTGGATTTCTCTCACTGAACGCAAGTAAAAAGTTACACATACTGTACACAGGCCTCATATCCCGCCTATAGTTACACATACACACAGTCCTCATATCCCTCCTAGTTACACATACACACAGTCCTCATATCCCTCCTAGTTACACATACACACAGTCCTCATATCCCTTCTAGCTACTCATACTTGCAAATGGTACAAAACAAAGCAGCACGTATAGCGCTTCGCTGTGAGTACAGAACTAATGTTGCAGTGATGCACAGTTGTTTAACTTGGTTACTTGCCAAACATAAGTCACTCTGCTCACTCCTTGTATTGACTAGGAATATTCATGTTACAAAGATCCCCTCAATTTTATATAACAATTTATCTATAAGTCTTGACAGACAACCATTCCACCAGACATGTTTCTGTACAAGGTTTTACACTTCCAAAAGTGAGGTTGAATGCAATGAAGCGAACTGTCATGGTATGCAGGAATGGAACTCTCTTCCCAGACATGTTAAGCAGGAGAATAGTAAATGTCATTTCGGAATCTTGGTAAAACAACATTTTCAACCAAATAAATTGACATTCCCTAATAGATAGTGTACGTAAATTAAAATGTATGTGTCTGATAGGAGATAGGGATATATGCAGATGAAAGGTATGTGTCTGATATGGATATATTATTAGAAGATTGTATAATTGGTTGATATGAACATAGATAATGTATGTAAAAGCTAAATAAATAGTATATTATGCTGTATTGTATTATGAATTAATTATGAGTAGGTATTGTATTATGAATTGATTAGGAGTATTGTATTATGATTTTGATTAGGATTATTTATTGTTGTTTTAATTGTCTGTATGCCATGTGAATGTTTGTGAGTGTATAAAGTCTGTAACTGTATTTTACGTGTTATGGACCCCAGGAAGAATAGCCACAGCAGTGCTGTGGCTAATGGGGATCCAAATAAACTTAAACCTTAACTGTTTTGTTTTGGGGTTACACTCCCTGTTGGTACCCATTACGACCCCTGAGGTCTAAGGGTAAAGGGCTGTAACATAAACGTTGGTTGATGGAAATGACGGACCAGGTTTGTAAACACAATGATATTTATTGACATAAACCAAAGGAAGCACAGGTAACTCAAGGGTGAGCCAAGGCCAAAACAACAAACAAACATCAACCTAATCTATTGTAAACAAACTTAAATTACCTAAACTACCCTTACCTAACAAAAACAGGAGAAAACAATATCCAAAGGAAATGGCAGCTCACCCCATCAGTGCTTCCTGAAAAGGTGAAAAGAACACACATTAGTGACACATACAGGACAGGTAAACATATATGGCAGGACAGCAAACTACTGCCTACTACACGTATAACAAAACAATATATATCTCTCTATGGCCACACACAGTGGTACAAACAATTGCTCAATGAAATGAGCACATGGCAATTACACAAAGGCAGTTTCACAAATACAAAGGCCAATAAACAAATGCCATTTTACCAACAGTCAAGGTACTGTAACAAGATATCTACAGGCCCAGCCTCATGCCAGAGAGAGAGGAATGAATTATCTGAGCAGCCATGTTTTAACCTGTTCCACATGTGAAAATCCGCCTAAAATATATACCTAGGTAAAGGGAATATTGCTCCACTTCTACAAGGGCTATTTGCATATTCTTGGTATCTAGGTACATCTATGGACCTCAGGGAATGTATTCACAGTGTCAGAAATATTGTGTCTATTACTAGGCTTGCTTAAATTGTGATGAAACAAAGGAGAATATGAATTATGATTTTTCTTTGCATCTTTGACAGTGAATAACACCATGATAATAATGACCAAACTTAAAAAACTGCCACTAATCTCGTTCAGTACCCTCTTGAGATCATGTGTACAAAATATCTAAGGAAATTAATAAAGGGAAGATGATTAAACCGAAGGTTCTGTAGATACAGTACTGAATTCTCCCATCCGGACCAATGCAATTTGAAATATTATTATAGAATATGATGCTTATACATTACCTTATTATAGCCAATTCGCACATTTATATATATATACATATATTATCTTTCAAATGCCCGAGTTCAATTTGGATTTAGTATCACCAGGCGTGCATAAGAACTGTAATCTAGTGTACTTTAAAATTTTCCCCACAGTGCAACCGTTTTGAAACAAATTTCAGATCTAATTGTTCCTACATGCTAACAATAGGGAGGAGAAACTAACTGCGTTTCAATATTTGTCAAAAACTTTACCTTTTGTGGCTTATTATCGCGAATCATAACAGTTATTGATATGATTAATTCAGAACGCTGAACTTTGAAACACTACAGTATCTGACAGGAAGTGTAGTTCGGAAAAATGCCAACGCTGATCGACAGCTATGCATGTCCTCTACAAAATGGCTGCAAAAAGACTACAATTCCCTTGGTTAAAAATTTCCATTTCCGTTTCCGTCTTGGAATAGACTTCACAAAATCGAAAACGTAAAACTATCTAATGGCACTTTTAACCTATTGCTAAACTAACGTATTGATGATAATATACATTCTACATGCTTTTGTGACATGTTAGTGATGTTAATACTTGAAAACGTTTGACAAAAAAATCGCAACTTATATGCAATATAATTTTTTTTAAATTTATGACCAGATGTCATTTTTTGGAACAGGTTGGGTGTGGTGATCCGGGATTGGGTGGTGGGTGATGGTGGTTGATAGGGTGCAGGAGTCTTGAAACCCATCCACCAATCGGTGCTGTGCTGCTATGTAGTCCACCAATGGAGGAGCAGGCATAGCAGGGACCAATGGTTGAGGACGGGTTCTGGCTAGAGGGAGGAAACTAAATGGATTGATTGATTGATTGATTGATTGATTGATTGATTGATTGATTGATTGATTGATTGATTGATTGATTGATTGAAAATGTTATTAACAGATTGCAGAATGGGTACAATACAGTACAGCTCAATACACACAATTGTTAAGGGGATGCAGACCAGAGAAAGACTTTTGTCTTGTTTACATCAGACAAGACAAGAGAAGAGTTTACAAGAGGAGACAAGACAAGCACTGGGGAGCAAACACATTGGGATGTAACACCCCCACACATAAGACGAAAACATGTTTGATGTCACATATAACACATCACATAAAAAGAAACATGTTTTTAACCTCATCTCAGAGATAACTGAATATGCACATTCAAGTAGAGAGCTATGGGGAAAAAAACACACAACAACCACTCGGGTCAACAATGACAGAACAAGTCAACAGCAGAAAACGAGTTGACAGCAACATAGACCAAGTCGACAGCATGAGATTCTTATCTCCGAGATAGAGCATCCGCCAGTACATTCTCGGATCCCTTCTTATGCTTGATGTCGAGCTTGTAGTTTTGAACTATGAGCGCCCAACGCATGAGGCGCTGATTGTGGTTGTACATCTGTGACAGAAATATTAACAGGTTATGGTCGGTGTACACTACCACTGGTAACACGCTTGAACCGACATATACCTCAAAATGTTGCAAAGCATACAACATAGCCAAAGTCTCTTTTTCAATAGTGGAATAGTTCAGTTGATGTTTGTTAAATTTCCGAGAAAAATAACAAACAGGGTGACTGACACCATTGTGATCCTCCTGTAATAAAACCCCTCCAGCTCCCATCCCGCTGGCATCCACCTCCAGCTGGAATGGCAGGGGGAAAACTGGAGCAGAGAGAACAGGGGAACTGCATAAGAGAGCTTTAACACCCTCAAATGCATTTTGACAATCAGCTGTCCAAATTAATGGTTTGAACGGGCTACACAGGCTAGTGAGAGAAGTGACGACAGAAGAAACATTTCTGCAAAAGCCACAGTAATACCCAGCCATCCCAAGGAATCTACGCAATTCCCGCCTAGTAGTAGGCACTGGAAAAGTTGTGATTTTTTTGTATTTTTTTTTTTTTTTGAAAAGTTGTGATTGTAGATATTTTTGCATCCCCCGGACGCACTTGTCCTTGTCCTACCTTCTTACCAAGATAGGTAACCGTAGCCTTGCCGAACTCACACTTGGCAAGGTTAAGGGTCAGGGAGGCTTCAGCTAAGCGGTCAAAGACAGTTTGTAAGGTTGTCATGTGGTCACGCCAGTTGGTCAAATAGACAACCAGGTCATCGAGATATGCATTACAATTTGGAACACCAGCCAGGACTAGATTCACCAGTCGCTGGAAAGTGGCCGGGGCATTACGCATTCCAAAAGGCATCACAGTATATTGCAAAAAGTTGTCAGGAGTAACAAACGCAGAGATTTCCGAGGCACGGGGGGTCAAAGGGACCTGCCAGTAACCCTTTAACAAATCTAGCTTGCTAACATAGGTGGCAGATCCATCAACCAATCGGTGCTGTGCTGCTATGTAGTCCACCAATGGAGGGGCAGGCATAGCAGGGACCAATGGTGGAGGATGGGTTCTGGCTGGAGGGAGGAAACAAAATGGAGACAAGACAAACACTGGGGAGCAAACACATTGGGATGTAACTTTACCTGTTGGTACTGCACCTTAACTGCACCTTATACATGTACCTGCCCGTCCCCTTCATGCACCATAACCATTTTGCGTGACATTGGCACACCCATGGGCGTCATGTAGGGTTGGAGGGCAAGGCTCTTCTTCACACTTCTGAGGAAAAGAAGTCTGAGGAAGAGCCCTGTTCTCGAAACGTCACAGCTGAAAATAAGAGTCTTTGAACTGGGGCTAGTTGGTGATCATAGCTCTCTCTGCAAGGTTCTGATCCAGCACCAATCCTACTGGGCACTGATAGGTGCATTTCTTCCTTATCGTTTCCCACTGGACAACTGTGGTCCTCTGCAGCTCAATGGGTAGAGCAAGGCACTAACACTGCCAGGGTTAGGGGTTCCATTCCCTGTGTAGCTCAATGGGTACAGCATGACACTAAACACTGCCAGGGTTAGGGGTTCCATTCCCTGTGTAGCTCAGTAGGTAGAGCATGGCACTAAACAATGCCAGGGTTAGGGGTTCCATTCCCTGTGTAGCTCAATGGGTAGAGCATGGCACTAACACTACCAAGGTTAGATGTTCCATTCTGCCCCCTTAGCGACTATTTTGTGTTTTTTGCCTATATGTATTTGTGTTTCTGTGTACAACGATGGCTGTGTTGATTATTATGTCATGAAATTGGGTCAGATTGGTCATCTTTAATATATATTCAATATATAAAAGGATCATCATTAGAATACCTCTAAAAAAAGTTATACACTTTAGCCTGGCAAAAACCTTGGTGGTTTTTTTCTTCCCATTAGGGTTAAGGTTAGGGTGAGGGTTAGGGTTAGGGTTAGGGTTACCCAGACAGAAAGATTAGGAGAAGGTCAAATCTCATCCCTGTGCCCGTGCCCACCCCAACACTTGCTCAACAGTCCCCTAACCTAACCCTAACCCCAACCCTAACCCTAACCATAACCCTACAAACGGAAATATTTGGAATCTTTGATAAATATGTTGAGTTAGGTTCATAGTGCTATTCATAAAAAAAGAATTGGAACGAAATATTACAAATAAAGTTTTTTATGACCTTGAACGTGATGCAATCTTTTCATGCACTAAGGTGACAACTCTGCTAAATTGTTAGGGGGGCATAAGGGTTATCTCAATTGCCAGTATTAGGGGTTTTATTCTTACTGGGGCCACCCATATTAAAAATAACAGATGCTTTGCATACAGTATGACACACACACACACACACACACACACACACACACACACACACACACGCACACACACACACATGCACACACACACTTCATAGTGTACCTTGTTACTTGCCAGTATTATCCAATTAGCTCTACATTGACTGCTGGGTGAATGCTGTTTTCGGCACCAGTCCAGTACAATACAATACAAAAACTGTTTATTGTTCTAGTTTCAAGTTTCAAGTTTCTTTAATAGTTGTCATACAGAAGTACAGAATACTTTTATACAAAATGCTTCTTACTGTTACGCTCCAGAGACTGTGCTAGACAAGATAAGTATGAAATAAAATAGTATAGCATGTAAAATAGAAGTAAAAATAGAGGTCACAGTGTTCAGTATAGACATATGTACAATGGTCGATGCAGAATAGAAGTAACTGAGTTACCATACAATATACAATATACTATGCAATGTACTAATATACAATACTATATAGTGCAGAGCAGAAATGGGATGAGGTACAATTTAGGTACAATTTACAGTAAGGTGTACGAGTTGTAGTGCAAATCCTTTACCAATAAATATAAAGTGTGTTTAGGTGATCTAAAGTGTGGAGAGTGGGTGCTGCAGTGTGTTGTTTGTTTAAGTGAGTGTGTGCGTGTGGGTGTGTGTGCTGTGTGCATTTGATGGTTGTTGCATAGTGTCTATTGTTCGTTGAGCAGCCTGATGGCCTGGGGATAGAAGCTTCTTCTGAGTCTTTCTGTGCTCGCCTTAAGACTCCGGTATCGCTTGCCTGACCGCAGCAGTTCAAAGAGGCAGTTGTTCGGTGGCTGGAGACAGTCCTTGATGATTCTCTTAGCCTTCCCCCTGCACCGCTTGTTGTAAATGTTCTGGAGGGTGGGAAGCCCCCCTCCAATTGTGCGTTCGGCTGAACGTGTCACTCTTTGTAGTCTGCTACGGTCTTGTGCAGTGCTATTCCCAAACCAGGAGGTGATGTTGCCAGTCAGGATGCTCTCTATTGTACATGAGTAGAAGTTCCTAAGGATCTTCTGACTGACTTGGAACTTCCTTAGGCGCCTGAGGAAGTAGAGGCGTTGTCGTGCCTTCTTCACAACACTGTCAATGTGTGTGGTCCATGTCAAGTCCTCGGATATGTGGGCTCCGAGGTACTTGAAACTGTTCACTCTCTCAACCGGTGCCCCGTCGATGCTGAGGGGGCTGTAGTCCTTGACCCCCGACCTCCTGAAGTCCACAATCATCTCTTTTGTTTTGCTGACGTTCAGGGAGAAGCAGTTCTCCTGACACCACTGTGACAGAATCTCTACCTCTTCCAGGTAGGCCCTCTCGTCGTTGGCAGAGATCAGGCCCACCACTACTGTGTCATAAGCAAATTTGATGATTGTGTTGTTGTTCCGCTGTGCCACGCAGTCATGTGTGCAGTCATTTATGATGAATTGAAAATGGGGGACCCTGATGGAAACAAGACGAAAGTCTTTCTCAGGTCTGCATCCTCTTAACAATTGTATGTATTGAGCTGTACTGTACTGTACCCATTCTGCAATCTGTTAATAAACTTTTCAATCAATCAATCAAAACAGGGAGTAGAGGAGGGGGCTCAGAACACAGCATGGCTATGGAGGTGAGAGCTACAGGGCGGTAGTCGTTGAGGCAAGCGGGCGTAGATTTTTTGGGTACAGGGATGATGGTGGACTTCTTCAGACAGGTGGGGATGACAGCCTGTTCTAAGGACAGGTTAAAGATGTCAGTGAATACCGGGGCCAGTTGGTCGGCACAGACTTTTAGGACGCGGCCGCGGATGCCGTCCGGTCCTGCTGCCTTCCTGATATTCACTTTTTTAAAGGTCCGCCTCACCTCATGCTCTGTTACCCTGAACACTGAGTCTCCATCAGCAGACCCCCCCCCCCCCCCCCCCATTGCCGTGGCTTGTAGGCAGGGGTGCAGTGCTGGGCACACGCGGTCAAACAATGTTTGGGCTTCGTCACTGAGGCCGAAGTGCGCGCATCCTATTATTATGCAAAGTCTAGGTGATAAGTGCCGCCCGGCCACACAAAAATTACTCGTCGCCGGCACTTATCACCTAGACTTTGCATAATAATAGGATACCGACAACCAAATACAAGCCCTGTAGGTGGGGGGTTGCTTGATCTCTCGACTGGAAGGATGAGACAAGGTGTATCATCTGTTCCATGCGCAACCGAGGGAACATGTATGCGCGTGCGCGGGAGCGCGCATGCGCGGGCGTTTGGCCTTCGCCCATATTACGACTGCACCCTTGCTTGTAGGCTGGTGTTGTTATTCACAGCCTCAAACATCGCATAGAAGGTATTGAGATCATTTGCTAAGGAGATGTCACTGTTCAGTTTGAGGGAGGTGCCTTTGTAATCTGTCATTGTTCTGAGGCCCTGCCACATACCTCTAGAGTCAGCCTGTTCAAACTGAAGTTCAACTTTATCCCTGTAACGCCGTTTTGCCTCTATTACTGCTCTCCTGACGTTGTATCTTGCCGTCTTGTGTTCTTCCATGTTGCCTGTCACAAGCCCGGTGTTGTAGGCTGAGGTGCGCACTTTCAGAGCCTCACGGACGGATTTATCTACCCAGGGCTTTTGATTTGAGTAGATTCTAATTGTGGTAGAGGGGATTGTTTCTTCTACCAGAGTACAGACAAAGTCAAGCACCGTTTCAGTGTATTCGTTAATATTGGCTGTGTTATCACGGAATACACTCCAGTCTGTGCATTCAAGTGCAGCCTGGAGTGTCTCCTCTGACGTCACAGTCCAATGCTTAACCTCTCGCGATACTACCGGCGTTCGCTTGAGACTCTGTTTATACTTTCTAGAAGATTAACTGGATTTACTGAAACAAAATCCTACTTCATTACTGCTGAAGGAATGAATTTGGAGTCAGTCCAAGTCGCTGCATCAGCCTATACGTCTCGTCGTCGGTTTGTTTCGACTTCCTAACGCCACATTCCACATTCTTTCATGTCATATCATTGGTTCAGATCCAGTTTCCTAAAATAACATGACGGGTCTTCGGTCCGCGGACAGAAAGAAAACATTATAAATTAAATACCACCTCGCACATTCCTTGGGAAGAGTGAACAGATTGAACATGAAAACATACATCAGCTCCATCGCCGGCTCCACCTCAGCGCCCAGCTCGCCATCGCCTGCTCCACCTCAGGGCCCAGCTCGCCATCGCCTGCTCCACCTCAGGGCCCAGCTCGCCATCGCCTGCTCCACCTTAGGGCCCATCTTGCCATCGCCTGCTCCACCTCAGGGCCCAGCTCACCATCGCCTGCTCCACCTCAGCGCCCAGCTCGCCATCGCCTGCTCCACCTAAGGGCCCAGCTCGCCATCGCCTGCTCCACCTCAGGGCCCATCTCACCATCGCCTGCTCCACCTCAGGGCCCAGCTCACCATCGCCGGCTCCACCTCAGGGCCCAGCTCGCCATCGCCTGCTCCACCTCAGGGCCCAGCTCACCATCGCCGGCTCCACCTCAGGGCCCAGCTCGCCATCGCCTGCTCCACCTCAGGGCCCAGCTCACCATCGCCCGCTCTGCCTCAGGGCCCAGCTCGCCATCGCCTGCTCCGCCTCAGGGCCCAGCTCACCATCGTCTGCTCCACCTGAGGGCCCAGCTCACCATCGCCGGCTCCACCTCAGGGCCCAGCTCGCCATCGCCTGCTCCACCTCAGGGCCCAGCTCACCATCGCCCGCTCTGCCTCAGGGCCCAGCTCGCCATCGCCTGCTCCGCCTCAGGGCCCAGCTCACCATCGTCTGCTCCACCTCAGCGCCCAGCTCGCCATCGCCTGCTCCACCTCAGGGCCCAGCTCGCCATCGCCTGCTCCGCCTCAGGGCCCAGCTCGCCATCGCCTGCTCCACCTCAGGGCCCAGCTCACCATCGCCTGCTCCACTTCAGGGCCCAGCTCGCCATCGCCTGCTCCGCCTCAGCGCCCAGCTCGCCATCGCCTGCTCCACCTCAGGGCCCATCTCGCCATCGCCTGCTCCACCTCAGGGCCCAGCTCGCCATCGCCTGCTCCACCTCAGGGTCCAGCTCACCATCGCCTGCTCTACCTCAGGGCCCAGCTCGCCATCGCCGGCTCCACCTCAGGGCCCAGCTCGCCATCGCCTGCTCCACCTCAGCGCCCAGCTCGCCATCGCCTGCTCCACCTCAGCGCCCAGCTCGCCATCGCCTGCTCCACCTCAGGGCCCAGCTCACCATCGCCTGCTCCACCTCAGCGCCCAGCTCGCCATCGCCTGCTCCACCTCAGGGCCCAGCTCGCCATCGCCTGCTCCGCCTCAGCGCCCAGCTCGCCATCGCCTGCTCCACCTCAGGGCCCAGCTCGCCATCGCCTGCTCCACCTCAGGGCCCAGCTCGCCATCGCCTGCTCCGCCTCAGGGCCCAGCTCACCATCGCCCGCTCTGCCTCAGCGCCCAGCTCACCATCGCCCGCTCTGCCTCAGGGCCTAGCTCGCCATCGCCTGCTCTACCTCAGCGCCCAGCTCGCCATCGCCTGCTCTGCCTCAGGGCCGTCCGCCCGTGTGATCACAGGTTCTGTGTGTTTCACGCCGAGGACGGCCAGCAGGTCGTGTTTACTTTAGGGAAAGTGAAATGCAGAGGTCCCTTTTATTAAAACTGACAGGCCCCATTTGGAAACAATCATCAAATGTGTCATGGGAAAAAAAGAAAAGCTGTACGTCATGCTGCTAGCGACTCAAAGACCGTTGCCAACATCAATATTTTCACTGCAGACTGGCAATGGCTGTCACTGACTGACTAGGTCTATGTAAGCTTAGATTTGGTCTCGCTAAGAGTGAGCTTGCAGGATTGCGTCTGAAGAAAGTCCTCTCTCTCTGTCTCTCTCTCTCTCTCTCTCTTTCCCCCTTCTTCACACACATTTCTCTATCTCTCTCTCTTTCTGTGTCCCCCCTTCTCACACATTTCTCTCTCTTTCTTTTCTCTCCCCCCCTCCTTCTCACATTTCTCTCTCTCTATCTCTCTCTTTCTGTGTCTCTCTTTACCCCCTCCTCACACATTTACGTTATGACGTTCCACCAAGTAGGACCAACCGTTACGCCAAATCTTTTGTCCCCTCGGCTATCAGACTTTTAAACACAGACAGTAGTCATTTTAAGTAGCCTTTTACACTTAGTTGTCTGTTTTTTACTTTTACTTTACTGGATTGTGTATCACATGGAATGTTGTTTTTGCCATGCTGTCATTGAGATGTTTTGTTTTGTTGTTTGTTGTTTTTGTTACTTGTTACGTCACGTGTAAAGCTACAAATATGAATTGCCCCACGCGGGATTAATAAAGTTGTCTGAATCTGAATCTGAATTTCTCTCTCTCTTTCTTCTCTCTTTCTGTGTCCCTCTTCCCCCCCTCCCTCTTCCACATTTATCTCTCCCACATCTCTCTCCCTTTCCTTTTTCTCACTCTCTTTGAATGCCCTCCCTCCCCATTCCAAACACACCCAACCGCACACCCAACCACACACACACACACACACACACACACACACACACACACACACACCACACACACACACACACACACACACACACACACACACACACACACACACACACACACACACACACACACACACACACACACACACACACACACACACACACACACACACACACACACACACACAATGAAATAAACATGTAAATGAGACTAACAGAGAGACAAAGGACAGCGTCAGGAAGTGAGAAGGTTAATTAGTCTCATCACCTCAGTCCAACAGGCCCATCTCCTCCTGCAGCAGGATGCTGTTCAGGCTGGCTGACCCTACAGGCACATCACACCCTCTACGGTGGTCTCAGCCTGGGGGTCAGGGGTGGCAGGATGATGTTGTGTCTGTGGGTGTATTATCATGTTTATAATCTTTGGTATAGATACTATTTTCTTGAATAATTGTATAGTGTTATCCTATAGTCCTATAATCATTTTGCATTTAGCATTTTTGCATTTTGTTGCATTTTGTACTTTGTATATTGTATATTTTGTATAGTGTTTGGTCTTTATTCTTCTTACTTTTTTTACTGTATGCAGCACAATCTCAGGAGGCTCATACAGAACCAAGCATTTCACTGTAGTGTACCTGTACCTTATATGTGACAAATAAAACAAAACGTGAACTTGACACTTGAACTAGTCGTATAGTTACCCTCTATATAGTTCCTGTACTTTACTGTAATCACAGCACCAGGACTTCATTGTGGCCTGAGAGACAAGGCACCATGTTAACCCTTTCACTACCACACTACAAAGGGGTTAACCCTTTCACTACCACACTACAAAGGGGTTAACCCTTGCACTACCACACTACAAAGGGGTTAACCCTTTCACTACCACACTACAGAAGGTTAACCGGTTAACCCTTTCACTGCCACACTACAGAATGTTAACACTTTCACTACCACACTCCAGAAGGTTCACCCTTTCACTACCACACTACATGCGGTTAACCCTTGCACTACAAGATACAAGATACAAGATACTTAAATGCCACACAACAACGGTTGGTGGTCATCGTAATCGGCGGTACAGCATGTTATTTAAGCACTGGGACATCAACACTACCACACTACAGACGGTTAACCCTTTCACTACCACGCTACAGAATGTTAACC